>NW_027098831.1:0-210129 GCF_037042795.1 Molothrus aeneus
GAGAATCGGCGAGCGGCAGCTTCCCAAAGGCGAAGATGCAAGCTGCAGCACACAGGCACAGTGTGGGCAGCCTTCAGACTTAGAGAAAACAGTACTTTACCACTCTCCTGCCTTTTCCATGGTTATTCTATTGGAAAAGAACGAGTTTTGGACAACTACCTTTCATTCTTGCCAAACTCTTTGCAGACCTCCGTGCAAGCTTTAGAACAAGATTTTGGATGTTTTCTTTCCTGGCAGAGTTTCTCCTTGCAAGATATGGTGGAAAAGCTTTTTGCTGAGTGTAGAGCGGCAAGACACGCAGAAGACGCAGATACGCAGCTCTCCGAAGCTAAGTGCCGGTCCCGGGCTTCTTTCGGCACAAACCGCTCTCAGCAGCTCCCTGCGCTCGCCACAATGCTCTGTGTGCGAAGAAGCCGCTTCTTCGCCTGCGGGAGAATCGGCGAGCGGCAGCTTCCCAAAGGCAAAGATGCAAGCTGCAGCACACAGGCACAGTGTGGGCAGCCTTCAGACTTAGAGAAAACAGTACTTTACCACTCTCCTGCCTTATCCATGGTTATTCTATTGGAAAAGAAGGAGTTTTGGACAACTACCTTTCATTCTTGCCAAACTCTTTGCAGACCCCCGTGCAAGCTTTAGAACAAGATTTTGGATGTTTTCTTTCCTGGCAGAGTTTCTCCTTGCAAGATATGGTGGAAAAGCTTTTTGCTGAGTGTAGAGCGGCAAGACACGCAGAAGACGCAGATACGCAGCTCTCCGAAGCTAAGTGCCGGTCCCGGGCTTCTTTCGGCACAAACCGCTCTCAGGAGCTCCCTGCGCTCGCCACAATGCTCTGTGTGCGAAGAAGCCGCTTCTTCGCCTGCGGGAGAATCGGCGAGCGGCAGCTTGCCAAAGGCGAAGATGCAAGCTGCAGCACACAGGCACAGTGTGGGCAGCATTCAGACTTAGAGAAAACAGTACTTTACCACTCTCCTGCCTTATCCATGGTTATTCTATTGGAAAAGAACGAGTTTTGGACAACTACCTTTCATTCTTGCCAAACTCTTTGCAGACCCCCGTGCAAGCTTTAGAACAAGATTTTGGATGTTTTCTTTCCTGGCAGAGTTTCTCCTTGCAAGATATGGTGGAAAAGCTTTTGGCTGAGTGTAGAGCGGCAAGACACGCAGAAGACGCAGATACGCAGCTCTCCGAAGCTAAGTGCCGGTCCCGGGCTTCTTTCGGCACAAACCGCTCTCAGGAGCTCCCTGCGCTCGCCACAATGCTCTGTGTGCGAAGAAGCCGCTTCTTCGCCTCCGGGAGAATCGGCGAGCGGCAGCTTCCCAAAGGCGAAGATGCAAGCTGCAGCACACAGGCACAGTGTGGGCAGCCTTCAGACTTAGAGAAAACAGTACTTTACCACTCTCCTGCCTTTTCCATGGTTATTCTATTGGAAAAGAACGAGTTTTGGACAACTACCTTTCATTCTTGCCAAACTCTTTGCAGACCCCCGTGCAAGCTTTAGAACAAGATTTTGGATGTTTTCTTTCCTGGCAGAGTTTCTCCTTGCAAGATATGGTGGAAAAGCTTTTTGCTGAGTGTAGAGCGGCAAGACACGCAGAAGACGCGGATACGCAGCTCTCCGAAGCTAAGTGCCGGTCCCGGGCTCCTTTCGGCACAAACCGCTCTCAGGAGCTCCCTGCGCTCGCCACAATGCTCTGTGTGCGAAGAAGCCGCTTCTTCGCCTCCGGGAGAATCGGCGAGCGGCAGCTTCCCAAAGGCGAAGATGCAAGCTGCAGCACACAGGCACAGTGTGGGCAGCCTTCAGACTTAGAGAAAACAGTACTTTACCACTCTCCTGCCTTTTCCATGGTTATTCTATTGGAAAAGAACGAGTTTTGGACAACTACCTTTCATTCTTGCCAAACTCTTTGCAGACCCCCGTGCAAGCTTTAGAACAAGATTTTGGATGTTTTCTTTCCTGGCAGAGTTTCTCCTTGCAAGATATGGTGGAAAAGCTTTTTGCTGAGTGTAGAGCGGCAAGACACGCAGAAGACGCAGATACGCAGCTCTCCGAAGCTAAGTGCCGGTCCCGGGCTTCTTTCGGCACAAACCGCTCTCAGGAGCTCCCTGCGCTCGCCACAATGCTCTGTGTGCGAAGAAGCCGCTTCTTCGCCTGCGGGAGAATCGGCGAGCGGCAGCTTCCCAAAGGCAAAGATGCAAGCTGCAGCACACAGGCACAGTGTGGGCAGCATTCAGACTTAGATAAAACAGTACTTTACCACTCTCCTGCCTTATCCATGGTTATTCTATTGGAAAAGAAGGAGTTTTGGACAACTACCTTTCATTCTTGCCAAACTCTTTGCAGACCCCCGTGCAAGCTTTAGAACAAGATTTTGGATGTTTTCTTTCCTGGCAGAGTTTCTCCTTGCAAGATATGGTGGAAAAGCTTTTTGCTGAGTGTAGAGCGGCAAGACACGCAGAAGACGCAGATACGCAGCTCTCCGAAGCTAAGTGCCGGTCCCGGGCTTCTTTCGGCACAAACCGCTCTCAGGAGCTCCCTGCGCTCGCCACAATGCTCTGTGTGCGAAGAAGCCGCTTCTTCGCCTCCGGGAGAATCGGCGAGCGGCAGCTTGCCAAAGGCGAAGATGCAAGCTGCAGCACGCAGGCACAGTGTGGGCAGCATTCAGACTTAGAGAAAACAGTACTTTACCACTCTCCTGCCTTATCCATGGTTATTCTATTGGAAAAGAACGAGTTTTGGACAACTACCTTTCATTCTTGCCAAACTCTTTGCAGACCCCCTGCAAGCTTTAGAACAAGATTTTGGATGTTTTCTTCCCTGGCAGAGTTTCTCCTTGCAAGATATGCTGGAAAAGCTTTTTGCTGAGTGTAGAGCGGCAAGACACGCAGAAGACGCAGATACGCAGCTCTCCGAAGCTAAGTGCCGGTCCCGGGCTTCTTTCGGCACAAACCGCTCTCAGGAGCTCCCTGCGCTCGCCACAATGCTCTGTGTGCGAAGAAGCCGCTTCTTCGCCTGCGGGAGAATCGGCGAGCGGCAGCTTCCCAAAGGCGAAGATGCAAGCTGCAGCACGCAGGCACAGTGTGGGCAGCATTCAGACTTAGAGAAAACAGTACTTTACCACTCTCCTGCCTTTTCCATGGTTATTCTATTGGAAAAGAACGAGTTATGGACAACTACCTTTCATTCTTGCCAAACTCTTTGCAGACCCCCGTGCAAGCTTTAGAACAAGATTTTGGATGTTTTCTTTCCTGGCAGAGTTTCTCCTTGCAAGATATGGTGGAAAAGCTTTTGGCTGAGTGTAGAGCGGCAAGACACGCAGTAGACGCAGATACGCAGCTCTCCGAAGCTAAGTGCCGGTCCCGGGCTTCTTTCGGCACAAAACGCTCTCAGGAGCTCCCTGCGCTCGCCACAATGCTCTGTGTGCGAAGAAGCCGCTTCTTCGCCTGCGGGAGAATCGGCGAGCGGCAGCTTCCCAAAGGCGAAGATGCAAGCTGCGGCACACAGGCACAGTGTGGGCAGCCTTCAGACTTAGAGAAAACAGTACTTTACCACTCTCCTGCCTTTTCCATGGTTATTCTATTGGAAAAGAACGAGTTTTGGACAACTACCTTTCATTCTTGCCAAACTCTTTGCAGACCCCCGTGCAAGCTTTAGAACAAGATTTTGGATGTTTTCTTTCCTGGCAGAGTTTCTCCTTGCAAGATATGGTGGAAAAGCTTTTTGCTGAGTGTAGAGCGGCAAGACACGCAGAAGACGCAGATACGCAGCTCTCCGAAGCTAAGTGCCGGTCCCGGGCTTCTTTCGGCACAAACCGCTCTCAGGAGCTCCCTGCGCTCGCCACAATGCTCTGTGTGCGAAGAAGCCGCTTCTTCGCCTGCGGGAGAATCGGCGAGCGGCAGCTTCCCAAAGGCGAAGATGCAAGCTGCGGCACACAGGCACAGTGTGGGCAGCCTTCAGACTTAGAGAAAACAGTACTTTACCACTCTCCTGCCTTTTCCATGGTTATTCTATTGGAAAAGAACGAGTTTTGGACAACTACCTTTCATTCTTGCCAAACTCTTTGCAGACCCGCGTGCAAGCTTTAGAACAAGATTTTGGATGTTTTCTTTCCTGGCAGAGTTTCTCCTTGCAAGATATGGTGGAAAAGCTTTTTGCTGAGTGTAGAGCGGCAAGACACGCAGAAGACGCAGATACGCAGCTCTCCGAAGCTAAGTGCCGGTCCCGGGCTTCTTTCGGCACAAACCGCTCTCAGGAGCTCCCTGCGCTCGCCACAATGCTCTGTGTGCGAAGAAGCCGCTTCTTCGCCTGCGGGAGAATCGGCGAGCGGCAGCTTCCCAAAGGCGAAGATGCAAGCTGCGGCACACAGGCACAGTGTGGGCAGCCTTCAGACTTAGAGAAAACAGTACTTTACCACTCTCCTGCCTTTTCCATGGTTATTCTATTGGAAAAGAACGAGTTTTGGACAACTACCTTTCATTCTTGCCAAACTCTTTGCAGACCTCCGTGCAAGCTTTAGAACAAGATTTTGGATGTTTTCTTTCCTGGCAGAGTTTCTCCTTGCAAGATATGGTGGAAAAGCTTTTGGCTGAGTGTAGAGCGGCAAGACACGCAGAAGACGCAGATACGCAGCTCTCCGAAGCTAAGTGCCGGTCCCGGGCTTCTTTCGGCACAAACCGCTCTCAGGAGCTCCCTGCGCTCGCCACAATGCTCTGTGTGCGAAGAAGCCGCTTCTTCGCCTCCGGGAGAATCGGCGAGCGGCAGCTTCCCAAAGGCGAAGATGCAAGCTGCAGCACACAGGCACAGTGTGGGCAGCCTTCAGACTTAGAGAAAACAGTACTTTACCACTCTCCTGCCTTTTCCATGGTTATTCTATTGGAAAAGAACGAGTTTTGGACAACTACCTTTCATTCTTGCCAAACTCTTTGCAGACCCCCGTGCAAGCTTTAGAACAAGATTTTGGATGTTTTCTTTCCTGGCAGAGTTTCTCCTTGCAAGATATGGTGGAAAAGCTTTTTGCTGAGTGTAGAGCGGCAAGACACGCAGAAGACGCAGATACGCAGCTCTCCGAAGCTAAGTGCCGGTCCCGGGCTTCTTTCGGCACAAACCGCTCTCAGGAGCTCCCTGCGCTCGCCACAATGCTCTGTGTGCGAAGAAGCCGCTTCTTCGCCTGCGGGAGAATCGGCGAGCGGCAGCTTCCCAAAGGCGAAGATGCAAGCTGCGGCACACAGGCACAGTGTGGGCAGCCTTCAGACTTAGAGAAAACAGTACTTTACCACTCTCCTGCCTTTTCCATGGTTATTCTATTGGAAAAGAACGAGTTTTGGACAACTACCTTTCATTCTTGCCAAACTCTTTGCAGACCCCCGTGCAAGCTTTAGAACAAGATTTTGGATGTTTTCTTTCCTGGCAGAGTTTCTCCTTGCAAGATATGGTGGAAAAGCTTTTGGCTGAGTGTAGAGCGGCAAGACACGCAGAAGACGCAGATACGCAGCTCTCCGAAGCTAAGTGCCGGTCCCGGGCTTCTTTCGGCACAAACCGCTCTCAGGAGCTCCCTGCGCTCGCCACAATGCTCTGTGTGCGAAGAAGCCGCTTCTTCGCCTGCGGGAGAATCGGCGAGCGGCAGCTTCCCAAAGGCGAAGATGCAAGCTGCGGCACACAGGCACAGTGTGGGCAGCCTTCAGACTTAGAGAAAACAGTACTTTACCACTCTCCTGCCTTTTCCATGGTTATTCTATTGGAAAAGAACGAGTTTTGGACAACTACCTTTCATTCTTGCCAAACTCTTTGCAGACCCCCGTGCAAGCTTTAGAACAAGATTTTGGATGTTTTCTTTCCTGGCAGAGTTTCTCCTTGCAAGATATGGTGGAAAAGCTTTTGGCTGAGTGTAGAGCGGCAAGACACGCAGAAGACGCAGATACGCAGCTCTCCGAAGCTAAGTGCCGGTCCCGGGCTTCTTTCGGCACAAACCGCTCTCAGGAGCTCCCTGCGCTCGCCACAATGCTCTGTGTGCGAAGAAGCCGCTTCTTCGCCTGCGGGAGAATCGGCGAGCGGCAGCTTCCCAAAGGCGAAGATGCAAGCTGCGGCACACAGGCACAGTGTGGGCAGCCTTCAGACTTAGAGAAAACAGTACTTTACCACTCTCCTGCCTTTTCCATGGTTATTCTATTGGAAAAGAACGAGTTTTGGACAACTACCTTTCATTCTTGCCAAACTCTTTGCAGACCCCCGTGCAAGCTTTAGAACAAGATTTTGGATGTTTTCTTTCCTGGCAGAGTTTCTCCTTGCAAGATATGGTGGAAAAGCTTTTGGCTGAGTGTAGAGCGGCAAGACACGCAGAAGACGCAGATACGCAGCTCTCCGAAGCTAAGTGCCGGTCCCGGGCTTCTTTCGGCACAAACCGCTCTCAGGAGCTCCCTGCGCTCGCCACAATGCTCTGTGTGCGAAGAAGCCGCTTCTTCGCCTCCGGGAGAATCGGCGAGCGGCAGCTTCCCAAAGGCGAAGATGCAAGCTGCAGCACGCAGGCACAGTGTGGGCAGCCTTCAGACTTAGAGAAAACAGTACTTTACCACTCTCCTGCCTTTTCCATGGTTATTCTATTGGAAAAGAACGAGTTTTGGACAACTACCTTTCATTCTTGCCAAACTCTTTGCAGACCCCCGTGCAAGCTTTAGAACAAGATTTTGGATGTTTTCTTTCCTGGCAGAGTTTCTCCTTGCAAGATATGGTGGAAAAGCTTTTGGCTGAGTGTAGAGCGGCAAGACACGCAGAAGACGCAGATACGCAGCTCTCCGAAGCTAAGTGCCGGTCCCGGGCTTCTTTCGGCACAAACCGCTCTCAGGAGCTCCCTGCGCTCGCCACAATGCTCTGTGTGCGAAGAAGCCGCTTCTTCGCCTCCGGGAGAATCGGCGAGCGGCAGCTTCCCAAAGGCGAAGATGCAAGCTGCAGCACACAGGCACAGTGTGGGCAGCATTCAGACTTAGAGAAAACAGTACTTTACCACTCTCCTGCCTTATCCATGGTTATTCTATTGGAAAAGAACGAGTTTTGGACAACTACCTTTCATTCTTGCCAAACTCTTTGCAGACCCCCGTGCAAGCTTTAGAACAAGATTTTGGATGTTTTCTTTCCTGGCAGAGTTTCTCCTTGCAAGATATGGTGGAAAAGCTTTTGGCTGAGTGTAGAGCGGCAAGACACACAGAAGACGCAGATACGCAGCTCTCCGAAGCTAAGTGCCGGTCCCGGGCTTCTTTCGGCACAAACCGCTCTCAGGAGCTCCCTGCGCTCGCCACAATGCTCTGTGTGCGAAGAAGCCGCTTCTTCGCCTCCGGGAGAATCGGCGAGCGGCAGCTTCCCAAAGGCGAAGATGCAAGCTGCGGCACACAGGCACAGTGTGGGCAGCCTTCAGACTTAGAGAAAACAGTACTTTACCACTCTCCTGCCTTTTCCATGGTTATTCTATTGGAAAAGAACGAGTTTTGGACAACTACCTTTCATTCTTGCCAAACTCTTTGCAGACCCCCGTGCAAGCTTTAGAACAAGATTTTGGATGTTTTCTTTCCTGGCAGAGTTTCTCCTTGCAAGATATGGTGGAAAAGCTTTTGGCTGAGTGTAGAGCGGCAAGACACGCAGAAGACGCAGATACGCAGCTCTCCGAAGCTAAGTGCCGGTCCCGGGCTTCTTTCGGCACAAACCGCTCTCAGGAGCTCCCTGCGCTCGCCACAATGCTCTGTGTGCGAAGAAGCCGCTTCTTCGCCTCCGGGAGAATCGGCGAGCGGCAGCTTCCCAAAGGCGAAGATGCAAGCTGCAGCACACAGGCACAGTGTGGGCAGCCTTCAGACTTAGAGAAAACAGTACTTTACCACTCTCCTGCCTTTTCCATGGTTATTCTATTGGAAAAGAACGAGTTTTGGACAACTACCTTTCATTCTTGCCAATCTCTTTGCAGACCCCCGTGCAAGCTTTAGAACAAGATTTTGGATGTTTTCTTTCCCGGCAGAGTTTCTCCTTGCAAGATATGGTGGAAAAGCTTTTTGCTGAGTGTAGAGCGGCAAGACACGCAGAAGACGCAGATACGCAGCTCTCCGAAGCTAAGTGCCGGTCCCGGGCTTCTTTCGGCACAAACCGCTCTCAGGAGCTCCCTGCGCTCGCCACAATGCTCTGTGTGCGAAGAAGCCGCTTCTTCGCCTGCGGGAGAATCGGCGAGCGGCAGCTTCCCAAAGGCGAAGATGCAAGCTGCGGCACACAGGCACAGTGTGGGCAGCCTTCAGACTTAGAGAAAACAGTACTTTACCACTCTCCTGCCTTTTCCATGGTTATTCTATTGGAAAAGAACGAGTTTTGGACAACTACCTTTCATTCTTGCCAAACTCTTTGCAGACCCGCGTGCAAGCTTTAGAACAAGATTTTGGATGTTTTCTTTCCTGGCAGAGTTTCTCCTTGCAAGATATGGTGGAAAAGCTTTTTGCTGAGTGTAGAGCGGCAAGACACGCAGAAGACGCAGATACGCAGCTCTCCGAAGCTAAGTGCCGGTCCCGGGCTTCTTTCGGCACAAACCGCTCTCAGGAGCTCCCTGCGCTCGCCACAATGCTCTGTGTGCGAAGAAGCCGCTTCTTCGCCTGCGGGGGACTCGGCTAAGAGCAGCTTCCGAAACGCGACAAACAAATATTAACAACACGGCGTTGTGTCCTGGGCGTCTTTCGGCACAAGCGCCCCACCGGAACGTACCGCCAGCGGCACATTGCATTGTGTGTGAAGAACTCCCTTCGCCTCCAGGGAACTGAAAGAAGGAGCCTAAGCTTAAAACGCCTTTGCCTCAATTGTGTACTGGTTTGGGCGCTCCTCTCTATTAATTGCGCCACTCCTGACAGCAGGTGTCGCTGTTGGTCAAGCTTTGAGTTTGCTTATTAAGTTGCGATGCTGGGTGGTCAAACTACTCAAGGTAAGATCAGCGATTTTAAATCAGGTTCTCACTGGTGTAGATACCATTAGTCATTGCACACTGCAAAATAATGCTGCTCTAGCTTTCTTGTTAGCACATGGGCAAGAGTGTGAGGATTTGGAAGGAATGTGTTTTTTGAACCTCTCTAACCATTCTGCAGTCATTCACTGGAAACTCAAACAAGGACAAGATAACATGAAGAAATTGATTGGGAATGAGAGGGTTACGCCTGAATGGTTTGAGAGATGGGAAACAACTCGATGGTTGAAAGATCTTGTAAAGGGAACTTTGTTGTTACTAGTAGTCATTATTATATTGCTTCTTGTTATTCCATGCATCATGAAACTGGTGAGCCTCTTGGAAGAAAATAGGGTGGGAAAGGGTTTAGCTGGTGCAAGACGAAGAAGGGGGAAATTGTAGCAATGTATCTGAACCTCTTAGACTAAAGGGTGCACCAGCCATCCAGCTGGAATATGTTCTTATCAGAATTTTCTCAGAGCCCTCTGGAATTCATCAAGGTTACTAAGACATAAGCCATGCTAAAATAAGAAAGAGAAGCTGAGAAACCAAATTCCAAGACTACAAGAACTCGATAACGGGGGGCAGCAAAGCGCCTGGACTGTAACCAAACGTATCTTCTGAGAGGTGCACACAGAATGCGTGGACATAACAAAGGCACCAAGATAAAAATGCGGGCCTAGCGTGTGCAGAGATTTAGAATGTGTAAGTGCATCATGTCAACAATCAACGGCTTCTGCTTAATCCTCTTGCTCCGTTGTCCTGGAGTCCTGAATTTCCCACAAGGAAAGCCCTACTAAAAGGGCTCTGATTTTAATGATAGTTGCTGTCTAGACGATGAATAATGGGAAGAGTTCTTTCAAATCCTTCCCTCGCTGACATCTGTAAGTTTCATCTTTTCCTGATTGTACTGGTGGCTATACATTAGTTATGACTAGAAAGGAATGAGTTTTAGGGATATGTTGCAAGGAAATTGGTAGCTCTGCTTCCATTTCCATTGTCTAAGAAGAATTCTGATTAGTTTTGGACTTTTCATAGACCTCTGACTAGATTGCATTTGTCTTTGATTGAGCCCGTAAATTTTAGGCTACTAGGCTTGACCAATGGATAGAAAAGGGAAAGTCACACAGCTTAGGTGGTTCCCTTGTCAACAACTTCTCAATAGTAGGGCGATTTCTGTCCTCAAGTTTGTTACTTCAGCTAGCAGATTATGCTCACTCCAAAAGAAGGTGAGAAGTTTGCTACCCTAAATGGTCCGATAATTCTTCCTGCTTCTTTGTGACTCTTTTGTATGACTGGATTCTGTATTATTGGAGTTTGTTATAAAAAGTTGGATTAAATTGCGTGCGTCCGCTCTTGGGGGAAACAGTATTTAGCCAATAACATCTAGGCTTTTATCGACCTGAGATTGTCTGAACGGACGGGACGCTTTAAACACAGTAATTCCTGCTAGTTCCAATTCCATTTTTAGACTCGACAAACCGAATGGTAAACCTGCACCAGTAGGGAGGGACATTGGACTTTCTCCTTTTTAGAGAGAAACTAATGAAAAAGTTTCAGCAGAATCATAGCAGGCTGTAAAATAAGAAAAGCATCATGAAAAGAGGCCAATCCTATCCTCTTAGTATTGCTAGTTGTGATTGGACATGAATGAAACATGTCAACTCTGTGTTCCTGGGTATCACATCAGTAACAGCTACTTCAGCTGCTGTAGTTGTCTCCTAAAGCTAAGAACAGAATCCAAAGAATTGTGATTCCATGGTCACAATTCACCCTGTGATGGTGACAGGTGAAAAAGGAGTGGAAGGTGCGCGGGTAAATTAACTTGAATGGCCTATCTAAATCAGCAGCCACTGATTTCCTGAAAACTTCAACAGGTCAGTTGACCTGTTGGGATTCTTTTAATCCATGGTCATGTTTTTCTTGGGATTCTTGTAACCTTTCCCCATTCGTTCAGCCTTTGCCCTCAAGCCTTTGCTGACATTTCAAGTATCTCGACAAGCTGGAAATGTGTTGTCTTTCTTTATCATGTCATAATTCCCTTCAAAGGGTTGTTTGCCTCAAGTCTTATTTTTGCTGGTTTTCTGCTAGTTCATTGTCAGAGGGCAGCAGGTGCTTTGTAAGAGCAAGTACACAATCCTATAGCTTGCTTTTCTTTTGATTTGGCCTGTCTAGAAAACTGAAGGACTGAACATTTCCGACAGGATTTTCTCTCCCCATTATGTTTCACCGGAAGGGCAGATGCAAATCATCTACTTAAACTCTTGGCACGGAAAAAAGTAGTGGTTTGCTGCTGCATATAGGTAGAAGCTTACAAAAGGAAGGCCTTGGGCTGAGGCCCGATACTTTGGCTAAGCAGAAAAGGACTATGGGAAGGTGAGGCCGCTGAATCAGAGGTAGATCAACAAGTTCTAGAATCGTCACGTGTTCACAGCGTGGTGTAGGATGGTTGGTTGAATGAATTTTGTTATGGCTTAAAGCTATGGAACTGATAAAGGCCTGAGTGCTTCAAAAGCCTGGTTTTTGCAAAAAAGCAGCTCTCCTCTGCACCTGCCTGGGGACTCTGCATCACTAGGGACCCTCACTCCCAGTTTGCCAAGGAGATGATCAGTAGGAATGTTGCAGAGCTGCCGTGTCCATATGAACGGAATGGCAAAGAGTGAAGCGGTGGGTATTTTTGGGCTTTAATACAATGCTGCTGCATTGGTGCCAGTTTAGTCGGTTTTCCATCAGTGGCCTTTCTGTCTAGAAGTACACTGCCCAGTCTTTCTAGCATGTGATGCCATTTCCTTCCTGTTGTTTTAATACCTTCCTTCAGTTGAAAGGATGATACAATCTTTACATTTTGAAGATCCCTGTTAGGAAACACTATGCCAGAGGAGTCATTGCTCCCTTTTCTTCTGCCTCCTTTGTAATTTTCAGAGCCTCATTTCAAATTTCTGCTAATGTCGAGAAGAATACTGAGACTACTCAGCAGGGTTGACGCTCTCAGCTGCTTTCCTCTTTCATACTGCTTCATACTGTATGTGACTTAATGGCCTGGTTTTGTCATCCGCATTTTGCTGTGATCTGTGAACACAAAAAGAAGTCTTTGTTTTTTGCAAGAACTACCCCTAGGAGGATTTGTGTTCCTTTTGATTTCTACGGTGTTAGCCCTGTTGCAGAAAAAAAGGAGATTGTACCCTCTTCTTGTGCTCTCATTCCCTCCTCTCTGCTTTGCATGTCCTAGTTAATCTACTGCCATGACTCATTTGGCATCATCTCATAGTGCAAATTCTGCACAGTTTCATGGACTTACAAATGCCAGTTGCCAAGGAGCTTATATAACCATTCAAAGATTAAAGAATTGTAGGGCTGGGCAAGTCCAGCTGCTGAAACTGGAAGTGGTTAAGTCATGCCATATTAAAGAGACAGAGCAAATCAGTTCATCTAGGACTTTCAACTGGACACCTCTGAGAATAACAGCTTGACAGCAATGACACAGCCATCTTCCTAGCTGTATTCCAGAAAGAGAAAAGGGACACCTTCAATGGTTAAGATGTTTGGCATGAGAAAACAGCAAGAAATGTAGCACAAAATACTTGAGCCAGATAAAGTGCGTTTTTCTCGTGAGAATTTTGCAGTTGTTCTTTCTTGTCTGTGCCTTTACTTTTCACAGAAGACAGGGAGGGCGTTTAATTATTATTGTTCTTTTGTTTTCTATTCTTGGCCTCCCTCTTTCCACCTGCCATTAACAATTTTGCCTTGCTTTACTGGCTTCTCTTTCTTTACTTATAGAAGGTTACATGAGGTCCTCCAACCTTGTCATAAACATTCGCATACAGTGGAAAGGAGTAGAAGGTACATCTAAATGCACAAAACAGACCCAGAAAAAGAGAGGTTTTTTACAGTCTTCTGTGAGAACAAGATATCTTTGAACTGAGTAATGCTTTAACTTTTAGTCCACTCTTTACTATTATTACAAGTGTTTGGCCTTTAGTACATAGCCTTTGAAATCATCCAGCCCAATATTTTTGGCTAATTTTGTTTTATTTCTCTCGGGGACTTTGTTTCTTAAGGAATAGTCCAGAGCCAGAGCGTCCACGGTAGAGTTATGCTGCCATAATAAAAGCGTCGTAAATTCTGGTACAGTTTGTGCTGGTAATACGTCTAGGAAAGAAAGGTTTTACATCTTTTTTGACTTTCAAATGTAACCATTATTTGAAAAAGTTAAGAGTTGGGCTTTCCCCCCCTCCAAAATACTTCTCTCTGGAATGTTACTCAGGGATTACACATAAAAGCTCACCCTGTAAAATATGTTGCGGATAATCTGCAGTAAGCGCAGCTTAGCAGCTAGAGATGATTATGTGGGTTAAATGACATTCCTTCTGCGGTGATGGAAACTCTGTCTACGCAGACATACTCAACAAAAGTTACCATGGCTTAGCTCCTCTCCTAAACTTCATGTGCATTTTCAAACTTTCCAAGAAGGTGAATTCAAGCTCCTTCATTGCTCTCTGCTGGAGTCCCAAGAAAATATCAGTGTGCTTTTTGTCATTTACAGCTGTCATTGCTTAGCTCTTGAACATGAGACTCTCTCATGACTGATGAAAGTTGTCTAGTTAAGAGTGGGTCAAAGACACGCTCCTGCTCTAGAAGGAGATGAGAAGGTTTCTGCAGTCTTTGTCATCTCTACTGCTTGTGATTTCTATCCAAAACCAGTGGGAAGTTTTCTGAAGGCAGTCCAGAAGCTGGCAATATGGACAGCTTACAACCAAACACTTGCTGCACTGCTATCACGGTGATACCAGGAAGGACTTAAAAAATTTAGAAGGGCAAAGAAAGCAGTTGGAAGGAAAAGAACATTAACCATTATTCCATTCTTCTAATATGTCCTCCTTTAAGTCATCATTTTCATGCAGTTTAACGGCTTGCGTTGGTATCCCTCAAAAAGAATCTGAGACAGAGTAAGCTTTTTAATGCAGTAGATGTGACACGTGCAGGCCAAGTTGCCTTTGTTGACATCAAATGCCAATTATGCTTGAGCTACCCTTTGCTTAAGGTACTTCGCTTACACGAAGAATTTTACTCATCATTGAGCAAATTTTGCTGTCATGATTGAGTAAATTTTATTCATGATAGAGTGAATTTTACTGTCACTCCGAATTTTACCGTCATGATTGGCATTGAAACTTTTCAAGGAAAGCTCTGGATAGCAATGTTTGTGTAAAAATAGTAGTTTATCTCCTGTATTTGTGTGAAGCAGGTAAGCCTTTTGCTGTCACCAGTGTTGCTTACCCTTTCATGTCATATCCCTCTTCATATCCATATTCTGCTGAAGGCTTATTAATCTGCTTTAAAATTGGCACGTGGAATAAGACTACTTTTCCTTTTTGAAAGCTAATGTCATTTGACCTAGTGACAGTAAATAATTCATTAATTGTAAGTCCCCAGCTAGCATCTTTTATGCATATTCTAACCTTCTAAAGAAGTAACAAAAACACTCTCCAATACTTGACTTTCTTAAGCACACAAAATGCTTCCCTCCTTTGCAGTTGGCATCTGGAAAATGAACCACATCTCTGCAGTATTTTAACGTGCACCATATTTAGCCAAGTAATTCAAAAGAAATAAAAAGCAGCCCCTTCAATTTGGAAATATTTTTGAATTGTTTTTGAATATACAAAACATACCCTTACCGTACGCATTGCATGCAGATTTAATCGTCGTGAAAGCAAACCCTATGTTTCTGTTGGGATAGCATGGTTTTCCAGTTTCCACAATTGTTCTTGGCACAGTTTTCTACTTATGTGACTGTTAGGACACTCGTAGGTACTTCTAAGGTACTGTAGTAAGCGGAGAAGGAGGAGAGGTTGTGCCTTATTTCTGGCTTCCTTTGGTTTTCTTTTTGGTTTTCTTCCTCTTGCTCTTTTTCATGTCACCTTTCTAGATACTGTGATTTAGATCTGCAGTTTACTAAGCTGTGTTTTCTGTCTGGAATTCTTTGAAATTCCCAGAGGAACCCCACCGGTAAATATGCATCTTTTTATGATTTGCTAGCTACATAGAAAATCTTCCTGCTGCTCTAAAATGCTTTTATTTGATATGCATTTTTATCACCATTCTAATGAAAAGAAAAGTTCCTCTATTCACTGCTTTTGTACTGGATTCAGTTCAATGTGCGCTAACGGTGCAAAAAAGTCCTGCTGGAGAAGGGATCTGCATACAAATTGACCAAGACATGTGCTACAAGGGTCTTGAAAAGGTTCAAAGTTTCTCTACCTTTCTGGCAGTCTGTCTTCACAGCAGGACTTGATGAGGGATTTTGCTGGCGTTTCTTTGACAGAAAGCAATAACAAAGCAAGCAAAATGGAGCAGCAAAAGAAGAATGGAGCAGCAAAAGGTACATTATCCCCTCTGTTATTATCATTGTCGAAACAGATTTTTTCACACCATGTTACATCAAATACCTTAGTAGAGCTAAAGACTAGAAAAACGCAGCTCTGTTCTGGTTCATTAAAAGCAAAGCCATCTGTGGACAGAAGTGCCCAGCATGATGCTGGGAACTCCTAGCTGGTTTCAGTAAGCTGTCTGGAGAACGGCATTTTCGCTGGGCTTTACTAGCGTGTCTGTAAGGAGAGGGAGTTTATGTGCAGCTTTGAGCCCTGAGAGTGCCATAGGCAAAGAGACCCATCGTGTAGCTCTCTGACCAGCCACAGCACACTGAGGCATGATGGATTACTCCCAGAGTTCACGTGGTAGAAAGGTTTTCTGCCCCCGTGAAGGACGACACATCCATTTGCTTGACTAGAGCCATTCTGTATGTTACAATGGTAACTTGAATTCATCAAGTTTGTGCTATTTGTACAATGGCAGTGAGCTTGGATTCTTAAGCTTCTCGTGTTTGACCTGTTTCCTGTTTCAGTAAATAGCAAAACTTCCAAGGACTGCAGCGACAAGAAGATGAAGCTGCTAGTGTATTTCAAATCTTTGCCTAATAAAATGGTGATTTTTGCACATATTCGCAATGGAAATTTACGGTACCGAAACACCAGCTCTGCTCAGAGCAATTCTGAAATTGACTTGAGCTCTTTTCTGTGTTTCTTAGCAGGTGAACTGAGATACTTCTAGCTTCCAAGGCAAGGCGTTTGACAGCAGCTTGAAAAAGGCCCAGGCTGTTGGATGAAAAGGTGAAAAAACTGAGGGAAATGGGGGGAAATTTCACTTCTGGTTTATGTCATAGATTCAGCCAGATGATCAACAAGCATTAGTTTTATGAGGTACCAGCGTAGTCTTTCACTCTTGCAGATCCCCAAAAGCTTAACCATCCAGCAGCTTCTTCCTTGCAACAAGTGCCACAGCCAAAAGCCAGGCCTGGCCGTCACCTTCTCCTCGCAGCCTACAAACTCTGCCAAACGTACCGGTGATTCTCACTTTCCTTCTCAGCTACATGGACAAGCACATCCTCTCCATGTCTCCGAGTCCTTAGTGAAACCAAACAGCGGTTCACCTTCAAACAGCTCAGTGTGCCAGGACAGAAAGATTTCACTGGCCTGTGAAATCTTGCTTTTTCCTTGCAGCCTTTTATTTTCAGAGCATACACCGAGGCATTGCACTTTGCTTCTCAGCTGAGTGCATTGCCATATTGCTGGAGTCCCACACGTCCATCTCCTTCTCGCACTAACTGCTTCTGTTGAAACATGCTGATGTGATGTGCTTTCCTGCTCAGCTATTCACACAGTCACATTCTATGTCCTGCTTGCAGTCTGAATCTAAAAGGAGACGTTTCTGACTATGTCTCACAGACACAGATGTACCAGGATGAAAAGGTTGCTTGGACCTTGCCACTTACGTTCGAAAACATCCATTCACTCCACAATCAAGAGACACCTTTCTTTGCTTTACATCCTGCAAACTTCACACAGACACAGACACACAGACACACACACACACACACACACACACACACACACACACACACACACGAGAGCTACGCACTTTCTTTCTTTCTTTCTTGGCTGCACACACTCACCTATTTCCCACCTTGACCTCTCTACCACTTCTCCTTCGGCCTTGCTGTGCATGGACATTTCCTGTTAAGATACCCATTGTGTTGCCTATCCCTCCCCCACATTGCCTTGCCTTTCCTACCCAATCTTGCATTTCTTGTCATTGCTGACAATTCCTTTCTTTTCCCTTGCCTTCCTGACCCATGCATGTCCTTCCCTTGCCCTTCATACCAAGCCAGTGCCTTGTATTGACTTGCTCACCTATCCTTCTTTTCCTTCCCATTTGTCCAGCTCCAATCTTTCATTTCCTTCTCCTTCTAGGACTCTTATTGCCTTGTCTCCCTCTCTTTTGTGTTGCCTGGCAAAGCCACCACTTGTCTGGCCTTGTCCTTGAACCCCTTCCTTGCCTTGCATTACCTTGCTCATCAGTCCCCCACCTGGAATTCACCACCTCTCTTTTTGTGGAATCTCTTCCACATGCATTGCCCTGCCTGCTTCTCCTAGGATTCTCCAGGCTTCCACTGGCTTTTTTTTCTCAAGGCCCCAGCGTTTCAGGAGCTTGTGAGAGGAAGCCTGGAGGAGGCCACGTGCAAGCACACCTATCTGTCCTGACAGCTTTCTTCTGACATCTATGCTTACATGTCTTGAATTTTGGACACAAAGTTCATCTTTCACCCTTGGGCTTCAGGGGCAGAATGACAGTTCTTTTGCATACAAAGGAAAGCAGGCAACTCAAGTGTCTTAGGTGCAGATTAAACATGACCCATGCAAGATCAAGGCTGGACAGAGCGGTCGGTCCGGGCCGCTTTTGTGTACCAGCAGTCTTTGAATGGACCTGCCACTTGCCTTGCTTTGGGCAACCAACCAGTTTCCTTGCCATGCCCTGCTAATTCTCCATTGCTTTGCATTCCCTTGCATACCCATGCCTCACATTTGACCTGCCTGCAGTTTTCCTACAGGGCTTGGCCTTGCCTAGCCCTTCCGGTTACCATCACCTCCTATGCCCAGCCTTGCCTCTAACTTCTGGGACTTGTCTCACCTACCACTCCATTTGCTTTCCCCTCACGGCTTCAGTCTTGCCAACCTGTCCCTTGACTTGCCTACAATTGCCTACACTTGCTTTGCATTGCCTTACCTGCATGAAAGGCAAGGCAAAGAGTGGTAGACAAGGCAAAGCAAAGCCAGGAAGTTATTTGAAGGGCTAGGCAAGGCAGACATAGGCAAGCAAGCAAAGCTAGGGTAGGGTAGGCTAGGAAAACTAGGCATGGTACTGGAGGCAAGGCAAAGCCAAGTGACTTGGAGTGCCTTTCCTTGCTTGGGAAGTAAAAGATACGGTGGCAATGTTGGTAGGGCTGATGATAAGGTATCGTGGGAAGGTATAGTACAGCAAGACATTTCTGTCCTGGTCCTTTCTGTGTAGGAGCCATTGTTGGACAGAGTCAGTACCGGACGTGGTATGCAACTTTTGCTCTGTAAGTTCCTGAAGGAGAACAGCAATGCTTTCTCATGGGAAGGAAAGAACTTAGCCCCAGTGTTGGAGGTGCAGATAAGAAGCTGTGTCGTGCAGCTTAAGGGCGGCAGCAACTTTCTATCCTGGCATATTTGGTTTGGAAGCACTGACTCAATTTGTACAATCATGGAGTCGGTATCCATCTTTGGAAGGCAGTCTCCTTCCTGAAAGAATCCATTTGGCCTGTGTTTTCCACTTTCTCAAGGCAGCCTTCTTGAAATTCTGCCAGCACACTTCTTTTGGACAAGGTAAAGAGCTGCGCTGGGTCTTGGTGTGCAGCCTAGCTAGTGCCCCGCACAGGTAATGCCCAATAGCAGTGGTCTGACACCTTTGTAGAGGATCAGGCCCTGGATGCTTTGGATTTTGGAGGAGGGGATGCCATTTCTTTTGAGATGGGCTTCTAGTTCCTCCTCCCTTTGGCAAAGTTTGGGTGGCCACTTTGGGTGGTCTCAGTGAATTGAAAGGCTTTTCCCAATAGGCAGTTCTCTGGGTTAGAGTTGTTGAACTGTCAGTGGGAATGCAGAGGCCAGGCCAGGCCTCTGCAGGACAGGTTTTTGTCCCTTGTAGCTTTAGGGACTGTGTGAGCAGTCCCTGGTGCCATCCCATTTGGATCCTGACTCTGAGAGATTGAAGGCTTACGGTGGTACTTAGAGCTGAGAAGGAAAGTGGCGATAGCAGGGTGCATGTTTATAGTTTGATGGGTGCAATTGAAATTGTAGGCAGCAAAGAGCTTTCTCCACCAACAGTTTTGCGAGCTCAGCCGACATTTTCAAGTTTGTTACCAGGCTCTGTGAGAGAGAAAAAGTTTGTTAGGGCAGAAGATCTGGTGTCGGCCTTTGAGTGTGGGGCAAAGAAGAGTATCCACTTGGAAGGGGAAGATCGGTGAAATCCTTTTGTCCTGACACAGTTGATTGGAGAGCAGGGACGTTTCTGACTTGGCTGGGTCCTGGGGGTGGTTGTGAGCTGGGCTCGGTGCGTGTCCTGGTTTTGTGAGTTGACAATGCTGTGGTGTGGTTATTTAGAAGAGCGCTGACAGTGCCCAGGAAAAAGACAAGCACTTTTCTAGCCCAGCCCCGTTCGTGTGGGAGCAGTGTAGGGACAAGAGCTCCGCTGTGGATCCTGGCTCTCGGGTACTGACAGAATGGGATCCTGCATGTAGCAGAGAAGGAAAAAGAATCATTTCATTGTTGGCTGCACAGTTTAGAAGCTTCAAAATAAAAGGCAATTGCAGCATGGCCTCTTCATTTTAGAAAGTTTTCTGGGCCATCAGCTGCTCAACATGTAACTTGCACCCACTGAACTGCATTCAGCTTCCTGGAGATATGCACTTTCCCTCAAGATCTAGGTACCATCTTGCACTCTAACACTTGAAGATCCCAAACCACTTCAAAATGTCCAGCGGCTGCTCTCAAAGGAAAAGTCCTACAACAAAAAGGCAGTGCTGGCCATAACGCTCCCTTTGCAGTCTGTCAACCAAACGAAACATACTAGCGATTCTCACGGACTTTCTCAATGATATATATACGTGCATCAGCACATTCTCTCAAAGTGACAGAGACTATCGCTACAGCCAAGCGTTTTCAGCTGCACTTCTGACTGACAGATGTGCCAGGACAGAAGGCATTTGCCAACCTACCCTCTTTCCTGTGCAACCTGACATTGGCAGCGCAAATATTTTCACATTCTTTCATTGTGGACATGTCCAAAGCAGCTAAAGATCACACAGGTGGAAGTGTCAAGACAGAAGATGTTCTCAAAGTAACTCCTTTTTTTTCTAAACAGCTTTTAAACTGCACACAATGCTTTGTATCTTCTTTCCCACATAGACCTGCCCTCACTTTTTCACACTCACATCTTTGTTGCAAACATCCAGCAGCTGTTTGCGTAGAAAAAGGCTCTAGAAATAAAAGCGAGACTTGGGCTGCACCTTCTGCCTGCCCTGTGTAAGCCACATCAAACTCACCAGTGCGCTCTGTCCTTCCCTTTTCCGCTGCAACTACCATTGTGTTCTCTGGATCTCGGAACCTAAAGGTAGGCACATTTGTTTCCACAGAAGGGCCATAGGTAGCAGCACAAATAGCTCTCACTGAACTTTAATCTTTACCACTGCCACCATGAGTTTGGTTGGTAGGCCAGTAGGAGTCATGCTCCTTTTACAGCTGGTATGCGGCAGCCGCCAGCCCAGTGCTCTTCGACTCTTGTAACCAATCCTGCTTTTACTCTCCCGGAGGGGATTAGGCATCTGTTTCTCACACAGATCATTGTGGCAGCAGCCAACGGCTCTAGTGCACTGCTTCTGCCAAAAGACACTGGGGCCAGACATTTACCTTCTCAGCACTACGTAGCCCCGTACTCTGCATCTCTTGTCGTCCAGATCATACCGCAAAGCGTTTCACAGAGAAAAAATGTGCCAGGACAACAAGCTTGGCTGAAGTGTACCCCTGAAACTGGTGGAAGTTTGTATTTGCACCACATTCAAGGGGCAGTCCTCTTTCCTATACAACCTGCAAACTGCTGTCTGTTCGCAGTGCCCTCTGCCCGCTCCTTCTTACCTTGAAGTACCATGCCAAAGAGGGCTCTGTGCTGAGGTCTCAGAAGAAGAGGGAAGCATATGTGTTTGTAAAGTGGACTGTCTGTTAGTCACTTCCCTCTTCAAAGCAGCGTGTTCCATGCCAAGCAGACAACAAAGCAACAAAGGATGAGTGTGACTCTGCATTCAAATCCTGCAATGTTCCCAGAAGTGAATTTCTCTCTTCTATAGGACTGACTTGTATGAAGTGGCGTGGTTGTTTCCTTCCATTAGAAGGGAAACTCATCTAGCCAGGCTTCATCACCCCCTGTATCTTTTGGGGTAGTTCTTGGAAGAAAATAGAGAGCAACTTTTCCACTCCACATGATTCATGTTTCATTCTCTTCCTTCTGTACTTCAGGGAACAAGCTATCAATTCCCTACTCTTTCTATGAAAAGGCATGAAGCTATTAATTAAATTCCCATAGATATAATAAGGAATCAAAGTCTTTTATGCCTGCAAGCAGGCCCTTATGGTATGAAAAGTATGGATTGTCAGGGGTGGAAGAAGATCTGCATGAAAAAGGAGAAAGCCCAGAAGCATGCAGGGATTTTCAGGTATGAAAGGGAAAACGACATTAAATTGTCAAGGGAAAGAAATTGAAAGAGGGAGGAGGGAGAAGGGAGGAGAAGGAGGCAAATGCTGCCTTTGAGGCAGCTGACACAAGGACCGTCGGCCTCATGAGCAAACAAGAAAACCAAATGAAACTTCACAGCAATCTCATCCACAACTTAGTGGACAAATGTGCAAACCCATTTCTTCATTTATTATGTGTCTAATATATATAGAGATGTTCTTCATTCTGACCGAATTTTCAGGGAGCAAGCTAGTGTAAGGCACCTGGAACCAATGGTGTATTGGAAATGGCCAACATGCAGAACACGCTCCATCCTGAACGCTACCACAGCAGAATCACAGGATCATAGAATGGCCGGGGTAGACAAAGACCTTAAAGGCCATCTAGTTCTCTGACATGGGCGGGGACACCTTTTACTTGCTCAGGTTGCTCAGAGCCCCATCCAGCCTGGCCTTGAACACCAGGTTGGGGTGTCCATAACTTCTCCAGGCTGTCTGTGCCAGTGCTTCACCACCCTCACAGGGAAGAATTTCTTCCGAGTATCTAATTTCAACCTGCCCTCTTTCATTTTGAAGCCATTGCCCATTGTCCTGTCTCCAGAGTTCCTAATGAAGAGTCCCTCTCCTGCTTCCCTTCAGATATTGGAAGGTGTTGTGAGGTCTCCATGCAACCTTCTCTTCACCAGGCTAAACAGCCCTCATTCTCTCAGCCTGTGTGTCATGGCTTGACACTGGGACAATGCCAGTGCCCCCATGAGTATACTCTCTCCCTGGTTTCTGCTGTGAGATGTGACCAGGAATAAGCAAAGCAGGCTCCCACTTAGGGGAAAAAAAAAATTATTAACTAAACTACAAGGGAAAGGAAAAAAAAAAAAAAAGAAACACACAAGGAAAATGAAAACTTCACAAATACATCTCCTCCTCCTCCTCCCCAAATTCCCAATACAATACATCCCCCAAATCATCGACTCTCGGTCCAGCACCACCCTTCAGAATACTCAATCCTCAGTTCATCAAGAGGACAAGGAGTCCTTCTTGTGCCAGTGGTGACCTATTCCTTTCATGTCCAGTGCTCTCACCACTGAACACAGACCAGAGCTGCTTCTAGGGTCGACTTTTAAGGATGCTTCATCCCACTGCAAAAAGGCACAGTCTCAATTTTGGGACATCTGTCCCCCCCATATTTTTCACCCCCTGGGGCCGAGGGGTACCCACACCGAACCCTCTTGATCCTGAGGCATTGCCTCCCCCTAGAATGCAGTCCCTGTATCACAAGGAAACATGGCTCTGTCCATGGCTACACACAAAGAGTCCAGCATAAGCTACTCCATCATCTCTTCCACCTGCGTTCTTCTCTATTTCTCTCGTGGCCCATTTCCTCTTATCTCCTCTATATCTCTCTTCTCATTCAACTCCAGGAGGATTAGCATTTGTAAGGTTTCCATCATCCAAGAAAAGGGTTAAAAATCTGAGGCTCTGTCTGTCCAGAACTCCCATGGCTGCCCTGCCAGGCCCCTTCTTGCACTCCCCTCTTCTCCTTCTCGGCCGGCCAAGAACAGGCACCAGCTCTCTCTCTGTCTCTCCTGCGGTGGGGGGGGGGGGGGGGGGCTGCCCAATGCCTCTCAGCCACCCTTCCATCCTGCAGGGGCCTTCACCTCCCTTCTGGCCAGGGGCCCAGCCTACCTCACCGGGCTGGGTGGCTTCCCCTGCCCCGCCCAGCCCGCAGCCAGGCAGGGGAGATCTGAACCTTTCCCTGACCGGAACCCAAGAGAGCCTCCCAGGGGAGAGCCCTGCTTTTAACCCTGTGTTCTCAGAGGTGCATCCAATGTCCCAATGGCCACCTTAGGTGCCAATATTAAAATCTGAACATCCATTGGCCTAACCACAGCATCCCAGAAAACACATTTCCTGTCAAACCACCACACTGTGGGATATGCTCTTGTCCTGAATACTGAACTGCAGTATTGTCTGATGATTTTTTGAATCCTTTGAAGGCATTTTGAATTCTTTTTCAGCCTTAAATTAGACTAAATAGCTTTGATTTGTGGGTATTGAGCAACAGAAATCACTGCCCTGGCTTGCCTTTTTTACAGCTCCTTTCCGTGGGAGACTCGCTGCAAACGTCACAGCTGGTGAGACAGTGGGCACACCATCATTCTGAAAGAGCTTTGCACAGTAAACATAGAGGAGGATTAAATATTGAAATGCAGATGACAGGAGCTGCCCAATGGACTCTGCTGGTGGAAATCAAATACTAGTCTAGTATTTTGAATGCAAATAATTCCTCCCAATGAGGCCAGACAGGCTTGTTTGCCTTTGAATCTGAGCATGTGGACAGTAGTGGATGGTCTACAGGTTGAAAACAGTGTAGATACTTCTCCTTTTTTTCAATAGTGGCTCAGAAACTGAAAAGGCAGCTACAAAATGGTAAATACATCCCTACAGATTCAAAAATGGTTGTTCTTAATTTGCATCTCCACCATAACAACAAATTGTTAGAACTAAAATACAGATGGGAATTTTATAGCTTCTCAGAAATGAAGCAGGAATTGGCCAATGGGCCTTCTCAGAAATGAAGCAGGAATTGGCCAATGGGCCTTAGCAGTAGCTACAAGTTTTTCAGCATGAGGCATCTCAAAAGTGTTTTAACCGTACAGAACTTTTCTGTACTTTTGGCCTTTTATCTCAAGGATGAATCAAAAAAAAAAAAAAAAAGGAAAAAAAAACCCAAGAAAAATAAAAAAAGAACAAACCCTACCAAATATATATATATATATATAACATGACTAAGATAATAAGCACAATCAGTAACATATATAGAAAAAGAACCCATGGTTTTTAACTTTCAACCTTGTCTTCTCAACACACTCTCGAAAATGGAGTTGTTTCCCTATCTGCCTTGAAACATTTTGGAGCAAAAAACACTCTAAGGTCCTGATAGGTGTTTTGGTCAAAAATCCCTTCTTCTGGTTTTCTGTCCATAAGCAGAGTAATGGAGGGGAAAACTGGTAGCTGGCCAAAGGAGGTAGGAAGAGTGATCATCATCCACAACACTGGGGCTAAAGAAATTTCCACAGAAAATTACCTGCCTTATTACTTCTTCATGTGTTGGGTTGAAAGCTCAGAATCTGTTTCCATGTTTCCCATCCCTCGAATGTTCTATTTCACAGAATTCGAGCCCCTCAAACTTCAGTCCTGCCAGAACAGCCCGCCACGTGCTGTCATAGGGGATCTGCTGATGCCCACTGACTCTTACCAGTCTAGTGCTTGTCACTGTTGCAGATCAAGAACTACTGAATAGTTCTGATTAATGCTCTTAGAGTGGTTGAAAACAAGGAAAGAATGACTAGACATTTGTATGATCAAATCCCCTGATGGAATAAAAACATACCAGGACAACAAGCTTAATAAATGTATTCATTGTCATAAGAAGGGAGATGAAGGGTCCAAAAGATTACTTGCATACTTACTGTTCTAAATCCCTTGTTATCTGGTAAATTGCAAAGGATGCCCGGCTTTCACCAAAATGCAAATCAGATTAAAATGTGAAGCCTTACACTTTACTGGATAGAAAACTTCATCGTCCATTTTTAAATCTTAGAGATTGCGATGTTGTCCTGGTTTAGGGCAAATTTGGAGGAGAATTTCCAAATTAGGGCCCCTCCCCCCAACTGGTTCGGGAAGGATTCCTCAGAGAGAAGTGGAACGAACCTGTTCATTTAATAGGCACAGCACCCCCCAGCACGCAAAAGGAACAATTCTGGATGACAGCACTCTGAAAAAGATGACAAATTCAGAAAGTCTCTCTTGGGGGGGTGGTCACTTTGTTCTCAGTCCCTCCGGCGCTGGGCCAGCTGCTGCAGGCCACAAGGTGCAAACTCTCGGTGTTTCCCAGGTCCCAGTCCGGAGCAGGTTCAAAATGGTCAGGAAGACCTGAAGGAGAAACGGTCCAGGAAGAAATTTGGACAGTTTAGCTAAACTAGCTAATGAGCAAAAGCAAGCAGAAGCGAAGCAAGCAAGAGTGAGAGAGAGCAAAGCCAAAAGCAAAAGCAGAAAAAGCAAAAGCTGCAGTCTCTGTGTCCCGCCAGGTTGATAAGAAAACCAAAACAAAACATTCCCTCTTCAGAGCCAGTCTTAAAGGTACAGAACATAATATCCAACATTCACAGAACACATGAATGGGGATACAAGCATCATAACGTCACCCTAGGACAGATATATTTCCTATTAATACCTTAATATTAATAAGGTTTAGAGCTGGAATTCAGAGGGAAATGAAAGCTATTTTGAATTCATTCTATTCAATCATCTTGTCTGGACTGTCTCTTCCTGCTTTTCACTTCTGAAACTCTGTATGAAAGGCATAGAGTTCTGGATTAATTCTTTTCAGTTTCCCCTGTTATTCTTAACAGTTTCCCCTGTTATTCTTCTTTAAAGGCAAACCTGGAAAAATCCACACTTTCTTTCCCAACCACTTCTAAAATTCCATTGAGAAGCAAAAAACCCCATCAAACAACTAAATCTCTGCTCCAATTTGTAGGAAAAATCCCCATGCCATTAACTGCTTTCCTAACATTTTCTTTCTCTTGTATTAATATGGCAACCTTTTCTTGCTTTTATAGATTAGAACCAAATTCTTAAAGCTATAAGGAATCACAGGTTTACTGTAGCTGATTCTGAGATACAGTAGTCCAGCAAGGAGTTCAGACCTCAAAAGAAGAGTCTGTACAACAAGATTCAGCACAACGTTGAGACATATTAGCTATTTTTCAAGAAAAGCCGCCAAAATGAAACTGCTTAGACTTCTATACTATCATGGGTCCCTGCTTCCAGAACCTGACCTAAGTTGCTGGAAACTAGCTGCAATATTACTGCAAACAATGCTGTGAATGTAGGACATTGTTATTCTTCTCTTCCATTGAAAACCACAAGTGGAGTTGCGTCATTTTCTTAAAAATTCTCTATTTCCTTCCAAACTGCTAAAATAATGATAAATCAAGTGTTCTGTTCATACAGTTTAAATCTAATAATGTTCAAAATGAAAAAAAAAAAAAATTCATTCAGATATGGTCTGCAATAATACAGCTGAGACAAGATGAACCAGTCTGGCCTACAAAATAAAGTGAAGCAGAATTTGGGAATTTGGAACACCTTACGATGTAATATTTAAAGAAAAAAAAGAAATAAAATGTAACCTACCCAAACTCAATCAGTGATGCACCGACAGAGAAAAAAGAACTAATTACTACTAATATTTCTTTCATTCTCAGACAAGAAGTTAAATGATCCTCTTGAATGCGTGGAAGATTGTTGCGAAAGACAGCAGCCTTCTTCTTTACAACATATTCTTCAGAACTCCAGGAGACAAATCATTAGAGCTATGAGGCTCTTTCTCTCTGTAAAACTTCCAGAGCATAGCCAAGATTATATTCCTTTAGAGATCCTCACCGCCCTGGGAGACTGGTGGATAGTCTACAGCTCCAGTACATCAGCCAGACACTCTGCCTTATTTAGCATGGCTACTGCAGCAAGGACATCATCTCTACTGGCTTTCTATCCAAAATATATGCAAGGCACAACAAAGAATATACCCAAAACACTGAGCACAGCTTATGGCCTTCAAAACAAAAATCTCACCATGGCAATACTGGATCTTCTGATCCAAACCATCAGGAAACATTTCTTTAGAGGCGAAAAAAGCTCCTGTTGATTGTACAAAAAATAGTGATGTAAACCAGAGTTGCATGACCCAATATTTCTATTGAACTGGAACTATTTTGATCAATATTATGGATCCATTTCTTTTCAGGGCATTTGGTAAAAAATGTAAAGTATAGTTTAAAAGGAATTATTGGATGCGTACTAAGTACTAGGGATTAGTTAAGGTGTTGGTTTTGCATGGCTTGGTTTTTGGTGGGGAGGGAAGAAGCCAGCCACAGAAGTGAATCTTTTGTGAAAAGCTCCTAGAAGCTTCCTCCATGCCTGGCAAAGTGAATCCCTGCTTGGCACTAAGAACAGACATGCTGCTAAGCCAATTAGACAAGCAGTAATATATTTAAGAAGGAAATCAAAACTGCAGCCAGTTAACTTTTAAGTTTGCTAATTTTTTGGTTGGCACCTCTTCTGGTTTGAAAGCAAAAGCAGCAAGAGATGCTGTTGCTGTTGCAGTGTGTGTTTTTGATTGCAATGCAGTTTGAGTAGTCAGTTTTAGAATACTTCCGGTTTTGTGCTGTTGTAGCATATTTTATTATTAATGGATTGTTCCTTTCCCCCCGTGGTGTTAGTTTTTGCCCTAGTTGTCCATCTCCCCAAAGACCTGCCCTTTTGTTCCCTTTTCCTCCTCCCACTGAATGTCAATCCCTCCCCAAGCCTGCCCCTTTCTCTAGAAACTTCCCTATCAATTTTATAGTCTTCAAAACCCCATTGGTTTGTTTAAGTTATTCTCCTCCCCTGTAGTCCCCTATTGGTTTAAACATTGTATTCCCCGCCTTGTGGTCCACCCCCAGTTGCTCCCAGTGTGTTAAAGATTGTATCCTCCTCTGGGACCTCTCCCCATTTCTAAGTTGATGTATGCATTTGAGTCAGTGTCTTTCTGTCCCTGGCCCTCCAGGGAAGAAACTCCTTTGGAAAACATACAGAAGACCTCTCCCTGTTCCTTGTCCCTGCCCTCGGTGCAGTCCTATCCCCAATGCAGTCCACCTGTGCCATAGAGCAGCTGTGCCCTACAGCTGCACCCTGGATTCGACAGCTTTCTGGGGGCAGCCCACTCTGGCTGTTGGTGTCAGGAGCTAGTCGGTCTGAAGAAATCCAGCATGGCAGCAAGACTCCAAGTCAGAAATACAATTTATTAGGAAAAGGGGAAAAACCAAATACATGCAATAATACAAAAGAAAAACCACGGACAGAATACGACCTGTCACCCTGCTAGTTAGGGTGGTGGCAGCAGTCCGGATGAAATGGTCTTGTTGAAGTGGTGATCCTGTAGAAACCATCTGGTAGCTCTTGTCCTCTGAAGACCAGTGGGTGAGGGTGGCCGTTCTTCTAGGAAGCCAGTGGAAAGACTGCTTGTGGTGTCCCAAAACTCAGATTCTATCCAGCTGGGGATGCTTAGCTCCTGCCCCCTGGGCAGAGCATCTTGCAATGGGCTCAAATTGTTCTGAGTCATGCAGTGGTTCCTTGATTACCCTTTAAACAGAAATGGCTCCTGGAGGGAGTCATCTCTGAGTCATGTGGCAAGACATGGATGGCCCCGTTAAGAGATAAGGAGATAAGGAAAAAACGATGCCCCTCCCGGTTTCAGCAGCTCTTGAGGTTGGGAGCAGAATACATTTTTATATTGTAGCCTAGGACAATACAGGATGAATGCTTTTGCATTTGCAGGAGGTTTGTGTGGATTTGAAAAGCATCCTTATAGCAGAGGCACAAAAGTATTCTCATACCCTTTTAAATCATCTTCAAACCAAGCAATTCTCACAAGAAGGTAACGCATGAATGACTTGCAAGTGAGTTGAAGAAACACGGCAAAGATAAGTAGTGTTCAACTGCAGAGAATCGTTTAGGGACACCATACCTTTATATACCTTTATATTTTAAATCAGGAAGCATGGATGGACCGTTTTTTTCCCCTTAGTTGACTACAGAACCAGCGGTCCCTTGCGGGAGGGTGTTTGGATTCAAGATGACACTGGCAGCTAAGAGCATGGCTACATAGAAGGTGCTACTTTTAGACCAGAACATTCAACTACTTAAAGGCAGATAGGAGAATAGCTGACTAGTGACAGCTCTGAGCAGAAGAGCCTGTGGCTTATCCTGTGGGAACAATAGTAAGACATTTCAATTGAAAAACCCCATTCATTTCCAAGGACCAAACATCAGTAAAAATAAAAGGTCAAGTAAAGACACCCTAGTGCTCTTCTTATCAGAAGCATGTTCCTCCATATGAGAGCATTTAGGAAAGGACAGTCCATTCATAAAGAAAGGTGTGCCAGTTAGAAAACCTGTAGAACAATACAAGACAAACTCACACAATATACATCCTCAAATGCAAAATGAAGAAATAATCATTTCAAGCTTCCGTGGAATTAATTGCATTTTATTTGTTCTTTTCATTTCAGCTGCTATCAAGTTATTTTTTAAGACTGAATTTTATGAATTCAGCAAAGCTCTCTTTTTGAATGTCTGCATACCCCTATAAAACACTGAGGTGACAAAGAGAACGGCAGTGGAAGGAAACCTGGTCCACCTCCCCCTCCTTGAAGCTTTAGGCCAGCGAGTGATTAGAATTTAGTCACTTCATTTGCTTTACCAAGAGAGAATGTTTTCTAGCCTTTATCTTTCCTTTTGGAGCTGATTCACTTTGTAGTCATAAATTCTTGACTCAGTTGGTGAGAAACAATGGCATTACAGCCGTGGATGTTAAAGTGCACTGGTGGGAAATGAAGTTTTCATCTTCAGGTCCTTGCTTCAGTAAATCTTCCAAATTCATCAGAAAGAAAGTTCCCAGACCAGTAATCCCCACTCAGATGACCTAATTCAAATAGTCTGTAGGCATAAGAGGCATCAAGCAGGTGCTGTCATCTGTTAGGGGAATACCCAGCCAGTACATGATTGTCTAGTTAGGCGGCAACAATTTTGGAAATAATTTAGTTTTTTTGTATTGCAAGTGAATGGTCAATACATTTTATTAGTGGATACGGGTAAAAGAATGTCTTCTGCATCCTTTCAGAGGGGAAGCTTCCCTAGATCTAAAGCTGCTCAGCTCCACGATAGGATGCTTTGTCTGAAAAGGGAACTCAAGTCTTTGTCCTTTTGGATTGCTTCCATAGTTTTTCACTCACTCTTCAGGTACCTGTTAATACGTTCTCTTATCCCTTGCAAACTTTTATGGGCATAGTCACTGAATTGGTACATATTCCATGAAGTCCACAGGCCCTGTTGAGATGCAGCCACAGGTCTCAAGGGTGTTAGCAGATGTTATTCTGAGGCCACTCCTAATGATGTTTGATGGATCATAGTGACTGAGGAAAGTGCCCAAAGACTGGATGAAAGCAAATGTCACCCATCTTGGAAAAAGGCAACTAGGAGGACTTGGAAAAGTACAAGCCAGCCAGCCAGCGTCATTTTTATCCCCAGGAAGTTGATGGAGCAGCTATTGCTGGAAAGCATTGCCAGGCACATGAAGGAGGACAAAATAACATAGTCAGCATGGGTTTACCAGGGGAACTTCATGCTGAACAACTTTTTAAACTCCTCTGATGAATCAACTTGCCCGGTAGATGAAGGGAATATTGTCTGCCTGGGCTTCAGGAAGGTTTTTGACATTTCTCTAGGTGGCAGCACACATACATCCCAGAAGGAATAGTGCAAAGAGGAGGGAACCAGTGTCTTTTCAAGGATGCTCAGTGAAAAGACAAGAGGCAGTAGGCACACACTGAAATACAGGAGATTGCCTCTGCACATCAGCAAATGATTTTTTACTGTGAGGGCGACTGAACCACGGCACAGACTGCCCAGAAAGATTGTGGAGCCTGGATCTTTGAAGACATGAAAAGTACACCCAGATATAATCCTGGGCAAGAGGCTCTAGGTAGCCTGGTTTAAGCAGGGGGGTTGGACCTGGTGAGCCCCACTGACGCCTTCCACTCTCGTTCATTCTGTGCTAGTGAATTCTCTTAGAGATGCATTTCAAGCACTGGCATGACAAAGATCTGTGCAGAGAGAGATCCAAATGGACATGGGATCTAAGTTCCTTAAGTAGTGCTCAAGAAGAATGCAAAACTCTGGGATAAGTGTCTCTTCCATAACTTAATCCCTTTCATGGGAAAATTCCCCAGCTATAGAAAGATCTTCTGATAGGCATGCTTAAGACTGACACTGGCTGAGCAAATTTCTCCCTATGTGTGTTTAAGACCAGTTAGGATCTTCACCAATAGTGTTGTCAACATAGTCACAGAATGTATATTGTTAAGAAGGGACAACTTACATCAGAATGGCAAATATTGGTCCACAAAATGTATTAATGTATGGGAACTATCTACTTGGGTTGAAAATAAAAAGAAAGAGTTAGTCTTTATTTATCAATTTCATCCCAATATTGATAAGGTAAGAAAAAGACCTTAGTCCTTAACCTTCTTAACTCAAACAAAGATTTTTAAAAATTCCTTGTAAAAAATGTATCCTAATTATCAGACTATGAAACAATTTTAGTTGGGAAAAAAGTTCCAAAATTGTGTAGATAGTGGTAAAGAAGCCAAGAAAATAGGTAAGAAACAAAAAGAGAGCAAAAGAGTCAGCTTCAGTCTGCAAGCTCGTTCTAGAAGTAATCTGCTAGAAAAAGGAACCCCCAGTTGAATTTCCAATGTATTCATGCACTTGATTCAGTAACTAGTCAATGTAAAAACCAATCCTTTTGTACGACTTCTCCCAGCAACAAAAACTCCAGCAGCTTGACACCACCATCATGCCTGTCCCAGATGTACTTTAAAAGAAATGATCCTTTCTTGAAACTCTGTTTGCATAAAAGTTGCAAGACATTGGAGGGATTCTCCACATTCTCATTTCTCCGTGTGGCTTGAAAGTATATTTGATAAAATATGCAACAAAGCATATGATTTATAAGGTAGGGTAAAATGGATGATTTGGGAATTGATCTCTTGTTGATATTAAACTTCATATCCACTCTCTGTGAAGTTTCTAAAACAAATGATGGAGCTGAGGCATGAATCTGCCACAACAAGTGTTGAGCAAACATACACACTCCCCTTCACATGCCCCCCTTCCACACACACCTAGGCCCACGCAGAGGTCAGCATAGCAGATGATGAACACCTTGGAAAAGACCGAAATGCTAAATACCTCTCTTTGTGGGCAAAATAGCTGGTGCAACAATTCAAATATCTGGTGTAAAAATTCTGTTTAATATCTACTTCCTATTTAAAACACAGCTTTTCATTTAATTATATGTAGGGAATATTTTCATATTATTTGTTTCTTTACAATTACTTCATTCTCATGTGTTGTATGTCTAGGAATATTTTCTTCTAAAGATAGAAAAAAATAGATAATATCTTTTCAGAAGAAAACATTGGTTTATACAATTTTAAACCATCATGATATGGAAGAATTCTTTTGTCCCTCACTAAGGTGGAAGAACTATTTGGATCACAGATCATTTACAATGAAATACTTTACCTTTTTAAGATGCTTTCAGTCAATTTTATATCCTCATTGCTTATTCATTGTAAACAGTAATTTTTCAGTGAAGGGAAAGTGTGTGGTATATCTGCATTATGTTCAAACCCAATTCCTACTAAAGGCCAGGCTGAACCCCAGTAAATAATGTCCTGAATGATATTTTGCCGCCTTCTTTGGCACTTCATGAAATCCTAACATGAGGAAGTGTGGAAATACAGAGATTTTGTCCCATGTAGAAACCCATCCCATGTATTTTATGCTGTAATTCTTCTCTCTTTTAAAATTTGCTATCTTCTGCATAGTTTTCATTAACCTGTTACAGTAGTGAAAATCACAGATCAAGGTAATTTTGTAACACTTTGATTTTACCCCAAGAGCTGAGGGAAAACTTGCTCCTATACTTCAATCTGAGTTTCTTCTAGATTCAAACTTTGTTTCTCTACCATCAAGAGTCTCCTGTGTTGCTGCTCAAAGCCCCATCCAACCTGACCTTGAATACTTTCAGGGATGGGACACCCACTACTTCTCTGGGCAACCTGTTCCAGTGTTCCATCACCCCCACAGTAAAAAATGTCTTCCTTTCATCTAATATGTGTCAGAAGTATTAAATCTAGGCATATAAACTTTGAGGAAAGGTTTGAAATTCTTTTGATTTGAATCACATTTTATATGAATACTGACTTACAGGTGACTAAAATATGTTGATGGGCATTTGAGCTGACACTTTTTGAAAAGGTGCATGGAATTTAAAATTAAAACCAGCACCATTAAAAGCTTTGTGCCGTTTTCTTTTTCCTCTGGTATTCAAAATTGCATATATCAAATATCTGTGCTTCATACAAAGCTCTTAGACACTCTCAGAAAAAAGCTTTTCTTTCAGACTAAGTTGCAGTTTACGTAGAACACTAGTACTAGTGAAGGTTTTTCTGGGCATAGGGGGAACACCTTCTCATTGGATTTGTGTGCAGAATGCATTTTATCCAAACTGGAAAATTGATCCCAGCTGTGTTCTAGTCATCATTCTTACTGCATCAGGCCTGAAGATTCTGTGAAAAGTAGCCTGTGGACCTTGAACATAGCTCATGTGAAACAGATGAGAGGCGATGGAGAAGTTGAGGGAGAGAATAAAGAGCATATGGCCCAGTACAGACTAACAATTGTTTGGCACCCTTTAAAGGCTGTGTTTGACAAGCAGGGCTGAAGCAGGTCTGCAAAATATCCGGGAGATCAAAATCCATTGAAGCAAATTGCCCTGGCCAGTCACCTTGCTGCCGATAATTCCCTCTCCATACCAGCTGATCAGGCCTAACAATGCTGCTGCAGAAGTATTGTGAAAAAGGTAGGCATATTTTCACAGATGCAGGGGAAAATCCCCTTGGATGATGATTCCAAGGGATTACTTGATGGAGCAAGTTATGTACCCTTATCTACCGTGCAATATCTAAGTTGGTGAGTTCACTATCTGTCAGCATCACTTTAGAAAATAAATGTTTGATGCACAAAAAAATATTTCATATGTCCTGTCTACCTGCTTCATTTCAACCAATGAATAGGCTACGTTCCATCAGCAAAGGGTTTATGATCCTATGTTTCTTTAAACTGTGGTAATTCTTTATTTTTTTCTAAATCAGACACTGTCTATTCATAAGATTCAGATGTCCATGGCAGGAGTGTAATTAAATTCACATGTTAAAAAATAACCTTCTTCTTGTTATCTTTTTTTAAATTACTGACATGTAACATCAGTCTGAGAGCTGAAGAAAACCCCTTCATTTGCTGTTTGCCAAGTATCATCTATGTGATACAAATTCTGCTTGAGAAATCACACCCGTGGATTGCCATGTAGCACTACTAGTAATGCTTTCACAACCTTTTCTTCATCATTAGGTCTTTTGGTGAAGTGAATGATTAGAACATAAGCAAGGGCATTTGTTCAAGATGCTCCAGAAAGAGCTGTGGTCTGTTCTCTTCTTTGCTGCCTATGTTAGCACTGAGCTGCAAAAAATGAAAGATTACTAGGAAAAGTGTTACTTTCAGTCTAAACTTGTAAATGATGTTTGGAATACCCTGTTAAATGACAAGGTGCTCTTTTAAAATATGGCATCTTAAGGGAAAATGTCAGCTTTAAAAAGGTTTTGAGACAGTTGCTTCTGGGAAAAAAAAAAAAAAAAACCAACAAAAGAATTGGAGGCATCTAAGGTCTTTAGGCATACTATTTTGAAGATTGATTCAAACCACAGTTTCTTCATATAGGAAGAGCAGAGGACCATAGATGCAACCCATTTGAAAATGGATTTCTATATGTTTCTGGTTGGGATTACCAGACATCATTTCTTGTGAAGTCGAGGGACTGCAGTTAGCACTCCAATAATTTCCTTCCCTGAAATTCAACTGCATTTGCTCCTTTTTCCAGAGTCCCCATTTATTAGTGAAGGTATGCTCTATCTATGCATTAGAATATTCCATTAGAGTGTGTGACTCATACTTGCTAGTTAAAATTAGCTGGAACGGAATGGATAGTTACAGTTGCTTGTATACAATAGTCTTATTTTGGCAAGTTTTCTTTAGACAATGTTGAAGCAGCACTAGCAAATAGGAAGTACAGCTTGCAGCAGGGAAGGACACTCTTCTGCTTTCTCAAGTTTCCTGTAGTTAAATAGACGCCAAAAGGCTTTTCCTAGTACTACTACTGTCTTGTAGGAATACTTGATCTAATCCTATCTTTGATCAAATTACGAATGGGTTACTTTTCTACAAGGCAGAACATTTTTCTTTTAATAATATGTATTTTGTAAGGTGGAAACATGAACTTGTGCACCAGTCACGTGGAATGTACTCCTTATTAAGTTTCACAACCTTCTTTAGAAAATATTGACTGTGTGTAACTTCAAAAGAAGAATTCTGGGCATCTTCATTCTATTGATGTAATTGTTTTTCTGCCATGCTGGTATTGTTTTCTATCATTTTTACCAACAGAAATATTTTTCCCTGACACCTATGGAAAAGACCTATGTTTACTCAACAGTGCGGCATCAGTACATTGTTTAGAATGATTTCAACATGGTCCCAAACATATCGGACAGCTAGACAGCAGAGGTTAGCAACAGGGAATGGGAATAACTTCTGAACCGTTTCAGTAGATTTCCCAGGAAGGGAAAATTGCTTTCTGCCACTGCAAATTTTCCCAGAGATTTTGTCTGGTTAAGAGTTGCATCAAAAGAGTATTTTTGCACAAACCTTGGGGCAAGCTCTGTCTCCGATTTACTAGTGAATGCAAAGAGGGTGAAAGTGCTGCTTCAAAGCCCTCTGTGTGCTTTCTGTACCAAGAGGGGGGGTGACCCCAGAAATAAGTTTTGATCTCTCTTCAGAACACAAGGCATGTCATCACCTCATTCATCTTCTTCTGGGACTCATAGCATCTTAAGACTAAGAAGCTCTCTTGCTTGCTGAAGTGCGTTCAGCAAAAAAACCTTGTCTCATCAGCAAATTTGAACACAACTACAGTCGAGTCAATTCCAATGCTGGCAGGGCAATACTCTACCCCACTAGTAACACGCCACTATTAGAAGACTGTGTAAAACTATTTTTGTACAAAGTAATCGGAGGGAAAAATAGAATTGGGAAGAACTGCACATTGTTCTGGAAAAAAGTCTCCTGCCTCAGTCTTACAGACATCATTTGCTGGTATCATTTTTAATAGTTGGGGCTTTTTAAATTTTGTAGAAGAAAAAATATTACTGCACCTTTATGTTTCCTTAATAGAAGTACAGCCATTTCTTAATAGATTAGAAGTAAGCCATTTGAATATGTACAAATGGTCTTTTCAAATACATATGCTATAGCACACTGTGAAAGTAATCTAAAGGTTTAAAAAGATTTTGGAAGAAAGTAAGTCTAAGGTGATAGAAGAAGAAGAAGAAGAAAACAGCAGTTTTCTTCTGGTGAAAAAAAAACAAACGGAGGACCTTGTACAGTGGAGATGTATTATTTGACTTCCTGAAAAACTGAGTAGGTTTGCTATTGCCAATGGTTTTCATTAGGAAGGAAGAGATTCCTTTGGCAAAAAAACCCCTTCAAATTGACTTGACAAAAATGTTATGACACTTAACTTCACCAATCCTGAAGAAAAATTCTCATCACTTGATCTGGAAATCATGATGGTAATGGAGACAAGGATGTCTAAGCCATGCCATCAGGAACATAAAAAAGCATTAGAATGCAGGTAAGACTGAGCTCCTGAACTAGTGTGAAGAGAATGCAACAAAGACATTTTCCTTTAAGAGTCTTCAGGATGGAAGGCAGAGCAAATTTTTTCATGGGAAGTATTTCTGAATAGAATGAATCTTCAAAATAACATTGTTTTCCAAAACCTGTTTACAGTATCTCTTACCATGATACACAGTTCCTATGAATAGAAAAAGCAAAGCACTTTTTTCCAAACTGTTGTGCACTCTTAAGCAATCTACAATAAAAATAGTATTTTTTCATGCTGGGAATGATGTTAATTACAAAAAAGCCTTGTAGCACACTTGGCACTGTAGTCTCTTGATTAGCATAGCTTTTTATTCATCAAACACGTTTCACATTGACTATTTTTCTCTTTTAAATAACGGCGTCTTTGTACTTATGCAGCATCCATGAAGAATTTCTTGGGTGTTATTTTGTACCTGATCCTAAATGGCAGGTTCTGCATTCTGCAATCTGTCTAGCTTTGCCATTTGATGCAGCTTCTGAGAGGTATTTTCAGAATCGAGGACTACTTGCAAGAATGATGCTAAATCCATGCATTTTACTCCTTGGTTAATGCAAAACTATTTTTCCTTTACAGTTCAATGAGAACAGGAAAATAATGATGGTGAGTTCAATCCTTAGAGTAATACAAAGAGGACTATTATCATCATTAGAAACCAAGCAAGGTGTATTTATTGCACATGCAGTATACTCACTAATGCAAATTACCCTGTAAATTCAAAAGGAATCTGTATCATAGGAGTGGATGGAATGTTTCTATTGATATTTTGCTTAAAGCAGAAAATTAATTCTTTTGACAGCCAACTCATGATTGCAAGCTCACTTTCAACTACAGCTTTCAAACAGATGAAACGTGTCTGTTTCTAAAACGATACAGTACAGTACACAATAGCAAGTCAGGTCATAGACATTCAAAAGAAAAAAACAGATCAAAGGACACATTCATTCCCATCTACAAGCCCTCAAGAGTGTACAGGTCAAATGTCCCCAGAAAACTAGGCTGGTGGCGCAAATTCTCTATGTTGGCACCAGCAGAAGCAGCTGCTATCTTTATAGGATGCAATCTTGCTTACATCACCCTTCAGAGCAATCTTCTGTACCCCTGCCCAATACACCTTCTGCTCTATTCCTTGGACTTCACATTTGCATTTCTACAGAGTCCTGTCCTGCAAACTGACTCAAAGTTCAGGTAATAGATTTCCAAGATTTAGAAATGTTGTGTGAGGTTTATTTATTTCATATTTCCTTCCATCTAAGCAAACTGTAACTTTCGGAAGTGAAATATTTCGAGTATGTCACGTGTATTTTAATGTTAGCTCTGCTTCACATTCAAACTTCTCACAGACCCCTGTGATGCCTTGCTGCAAAAATATATAGCTGCCAAGGGTGGTTGTGGGAAGTTAGAATTGCCAGAAAACCATACAAACAATCTAACAATAGAGCCTTGGATTTCTGAATATAATTGCACCATGTAAAGTCAAAATATAATATTTAAATGACTTTATATAATGATGAGTGTGGGCTAGAGAGAATCCAGATAGAATTTTATTTTTTTAAACAGTTCCGGGAAAAACATGGCCTTGACTTGGAAGTATAGCACGAAATATTTTTATACAGCATGAGTTCTCATTACCTAATCATATGATTTGTAGACCTGAATTGGAAACCAGGAAATAAACAAAGAAAAATATTCAAGCTATAAAAGATGGGAGTTTAAAATTTTCTTTGTATTTCTGATTAAAGCTATTAGGTAGCTAAATGGTCACCCATGATTTTAAAAAGCATCTGGACATTAAAAATAGGTAAATTTCTGCGGGACTTGGATGTCAGCTATTCCTGAAAAGCTTTATTTCACCGCTTTCCAACCCTGAATCAATCCACTTAAACGCAGCTGTATTTCAGATGCTCAGTGGAACTGTCCATGTAATGCATATAGTTGACAAATAGTCTGCAGAAAAAGCTAGATCCATTTGAAGATCTTTTTCTGTAAATGGTATTCACGTTATTTGTACAAACACACAGATGGGATTTCTGCTGTCTTCTTCAGGCCACTTCCTCCAGAGAGCTCTCCATCAAATCTCTCTAGTTCTACTCTTCTGGTGATCCAAAGTCAGCACTGGGATGGTCCAAGTGCATGAATTACTGTCTGCTAGAGGTGCACCCCGAGGGCTTCTGTGTGCAGCATCACGTGAGCCCTACTAATGTCACCCTGTTGGTATAAACTGAGCTAGCTGGACCTTAAGGGACAAGATTGTGCACTGATATTGTAATAGAAATTAGGTACTAAGAAGGAGGCTGGAAGATTTAAATATTTCTGCCTCCAGCTTAAGCAACACTAAATCTTGGTCTTTATCTGAAAAACTAGGTGAATTAGCCTATTTGGCATTCCTATGCCAAAAATGTCAGTAATACAACAAGAACCGTCAAAAGAGTAACAATTCCAATCATTACTTTGTAAAAATAATTCATTGGAAGAAGTCGGGAAGAAGGATGAAACATGCCAATATCCTACCCTGAGAATCATTCTGTTGATTTGCACAGGTTTCTTATTATATACCCATCTAATGCATTGGACATGCATGCTTGTGATGACACAAATACTTGCAAAGCTTACCAGATAAACCATGTTCTCTTCAGACAGCAAAACATTGCTTGATGGTTGTGTTTGCTAATTACATTTAGACTCAATGTTCTTAAAGGTCTTTTCCAACCAAAGTGATTCCATCATTCTCTAAATCGCAGATCCTGCTTGTCTTGGTTTAGGGCAAATTTGGCAGCAATCCTCAAGAAGGGGTGATTTATTAAAAATATTGATCTAGTACTGATATCCAACTGTGACGGACCAAGGCTCTCTAACAGTTCAAAATTAGAAAGTGTATGTTTATTGCAACGCTGGGCAGCGTGCGGGATAGCTCCCAAATACACACTGTGATTTAGAGGTGATAACAGAGTCTTTTTATCTATACAAGTATTGAATACCCAAAAGACAAATACATATTCATAATTTAGGTACATCCCATCATTCCTCACTTCGTATGGTAATTAGTTCAAAAGCTATTAAGCACACGTAGTTTGTTCCTCAAAATGAATCGGTGGTCCCTTTCATGGGGAGGGGTTCCAAAATGAGGAAATAAATGAAGTCTTCCTGGTTCTGAACTTTCTACATTTTCAATGCAAATATGACAAATGAACCCATTGGTAGAACTCCCATTCCCCATCTTCAATTGGTTTCAGAACAGAGGTGGCCTACAATTGTCTTATGTTCCTAAAAGCTATTTATGAGTTTCTATATTCTTCATGATAAACCCAGCTAAGCAAACATGATGTTGACAAGCAATCAATTATTAGTTAACTACTAACTCTTAACTTCAACAAGGCCTACCTATTTATTTTGATAAACTCTAATAAGGCTTATCTCTAACTAAAACCTCAGCTCCTCTAAAATCCCTAAATTTCTTTAAAGTTTATGTCTCAGGGGGCCCCCCCCAGAAAGCCCACCTACACGGCCCCTCCCCTCAACTGGTCTGGGAAACATTTCCTCTGAGAGAAGTGGAAAAAATCTGTTTATTTACCAGGGAAAGCACCCCCCAGCACAAAAAATGAACAATACCAGATGACAAAACTCAATCGCCGCTCTGAAGAGACAACAAATTCAGAAAGTCTCTCCTGTGGATGCTTGCTCTGTTATCAATCCCTCCGGCACTAGGAAAGGCTGCTGCCCAGAGTAGGCCCCCATAGGCCACAAAGTGCAAGCTCTCAGTGCTCTCCAGGTCCCAGTCTGGAGCAGGTTTGAACAGTTCCAAGAAAAGGGAAAGAAAAAAGACAGTCCAGGGAAAACTCTGCCTCAGCCAGCTAAACCAACTGAAAAGCAAAGAACACTCTGTTCTGCTCCATCAGTGCCCAGACAACACAGTGCAGCACAGAATGTGGAGCAGTGTTGCTTTTAGAAGAGTGAGTGCAGCCTGTGATAACAAACTCCGTACTTCTTCTTCTCCCCACCTTTGCTCTCAGAAGCAGTCTTGAAGGCAGAGAATATAATATCCAGCATTAACAGAACAGATGGCTGGGGATACAACATCATAAAGTCACCCTAGGACACTGCTCTACTGAGATATGTCACCAGACTATGCTAAGACAAAGTTTTGGAACTGCTAATTAAAATTCTACTATCACAGTGAAGCTGAGGAGGAAACACAGCTCACTCCAGTTACCTTGTGGCATGCCAATACTTCCTTTCAATCACAATGGTTTTCGTCTTTAAGTCCGTGACATCACAGGCATAATTCAACATCTTTTGGGCAGGAAGGAAGATATTCTTCTTCTCATTATACTGATGGGTAAGCTGAAATGCAAAGCAGTTAATTCAAAGTGAAACAGCGATAAAGTCAATAGTAAAACTCACCACAGTTTTGTTTACCAACCCAAGTCCTTACGATCCCAAAATACAAGAACAGCTGTAAAAGCCTTGTGGTTTCTTAAATTTTTCCTATACCTACATGGGAGGGTAAGGGATAAATGATCCCAAACAATGGTAATCCACAACAAAGCATTCTTGACATCATATTCAGCTTTTGCATAGCGAGCTCTTCACCTGATCAAGTTATTCCATTGCAATAGTTTGGGGAGTATCTTAGAGGGCTGCCTGTTGTTGGTTTAAACCATCTTGATCATTCAGGAACCCAGTAGCAATGAGAAAGTTCAAAATAAGATAGTGCTACACATTGATTTTCCTATATGACAGACATATTTCTACAAGACAGAAGGCTGACCTAATGCTTCCCTACAACATGGCTGAAGTGGCATCCTGTTCCCCATAGGTTTTTCAGTTTAATTTTAGCAGCTTTCTTACTAGATTAATGAGCTGAACTAACTCAAAAAGGAATCAGATAAGTGCCAGAGCTTTAAAACAAACAACAACAACAACAACAAAAAAGATGCAAAATGGTGATTTGTGGGTGCGTTTGAAAACAGAAATTTTTTTGTATTTTTCATAGAGACATGGCATTCTCTAGAATGATATTGCTCCAACGGTTTGAGTTTGGTTTTCTTTTTCCCCCTCAATTGTAAATGTTATGCATTCTTTTTGGCCATTTCAGTAAATAGATTTTCTGATACGTGTGAAAGACAGTCTAAAGTTCCCCTCATTTGCCTCACGACCATTCCCAGGACAGACACTGGGACCCTAAAGACACCGATGGGAATTCTGGCCTGCCAGTAATGGATGAACACCAAAAATCCTGAGGCCCCTGAGCAGAATTCTGGCCTGCCAAGTGATTGTTCACAGCTGTGTCTTCAGTGACTGCTTCTAGCAGGGCCTGCCAAAGGGCGACCCGGCCTATATGCTTGCACCTGCTTCACGACAATAGACCAGGAATTTTCCCACCTCTTGGCCAGATGAACTTGCTGGGGCAACTTGGTAGCCCCCCCATGGAAAATCCTTCATCTCCACTACCAGCGTGAGGCACCGAGGTTGAAGCCCCCCTACCAAGGACTGAGACTGAGACACCTGTAATTCTGATGCAGGGGTGCTGGCCTGACTGAAGCAGGATGCCTGCTGAGTGTTGCCTACAGATGTGTTCACCGGACCTAGACTGGTTTCCCCCAGAAAGCAGTCCTGAAACAGTGGGTCCCACTCACTGCTGATACTGACTTATCCTGCTGAGAACATGGACTGTCTGTACCCGTCTTCAATATCTTTTTCCCCCTCAGCAATTTCAATAGACTTCTTCTTCTTCTTGATTGTATCTCAGCCATTTCAAGATTCTGTTTCCCCCCTCAGCAATGGACTATAATAGAACCTTGAGTTAACCAGGACTTGAGATCTTCCCAACGTGACTAGGCAAACTCTATCGGCTGGACTAAGAGGACTTAGTCTCTCCATGTTTGGTAGCTATACTCCTCTCTCTTTCTCCCCCTCTTTTTTATTCTTTTCCTCTCCCTGATTCCTTTCAGGCATTTGCTGTGGTCATTCTATAAAGGTGCATTTGTTTGGATTGATACTGCAATCCCCTTTCCAGGTTGTCTGTTGCACTCCGAGATCAGTTAACCAACCAACCAGTTAACCAACCCCTTGGTATCAGCAGATCGTGACAATACCTTCTTTCAAGCTGACATTGGTTCTAGTCCATATAAGCACACTGGTAGGTAAAAGTAGACTCTAAAAGATAACATTCAAAATGTATTTCCCTTGTCTTCCCATTAAAGCAAGTGAAGAAAGCAGACAGGAGATCTTCAGATAACATGCTATGCAAATTGAAAAGATTCTGTCCTTATTTGAAGCAACTGAGAAACTCACACAATGAAATACAGTTCAGACAGATCGAAGGGTCACAGATGATGTCAAATCTGTACTTTCAATGTTTGAATGAAGCAAGATTTCTTGAAGTACAATCCTATAAAATGAAGGTGAGTTTGCAGAAGCAATTGAACTGGGTCTGTTTTATAAACACAATGTTTTCTAAGTAACTGAGGATTCAGGAAGGCAACCTTGGAATTTAAAGGATTTAGAAAGATACAAATACCAAGACTGGCAGTTCATTAGCTTTAACAGTCTCTTCAAATAAGATCTATTTTTAACTTCTTCTTGTAGTAGGTCTGAAGACATTAGGAATGATGCAATAAAACAAAACAAACAACAAACCAAAACAAAACCAAAACAGCTTTCTCAAAAAGCTTGGAGAAACCAGAGAAATTATGATTTTTAGGGGTTAAGTAGTCCTTTAAAAGTTGTCTCTGGGAAAAGAGATAAAAAACCACTAATTGACTGTGGAGTATATTCCAAACCTGTCCTGAAGCATGTAAGGGACAAGAGCCTGTAATAAAACTACTGTGCTGGGTTCATCTGTTAAAAGCATTCCAGAATGGTTGAAATTATCAATCACATAATGTGGGATTAAAAAAAAAAAAAAAAAAAAAAAAAAGAAAAAGAAAAAAGAAGAAAGCATAGAGAAAAAAATATTTTGAACATGTTTTCCCATTCCCAGATGGCATAACAGCTTTATTTCATTTTGTTCCTAAGACTGATTAATAGCTTATGAAGTGTTTTACAATTGAGAGTGAGAGTGTTCACACTAACCATACAATTTGGATGGATCTCTTTTACTTTGCACAGCAGCAGATACGGTTTAGCACTCCACAGTTCAGTCCCCGAAAGTGAATGGGTGTGGCAGATTTAACCTAACTGGCCAGTCCACCAGAATGCTTAATTATCTTGGAAAATGCTTTGCTCTGTCTCATTATCTGGACATGTCTCTCTAGCTCCGCTTTGAGCTCCTTGATCTTTCATCTACAGGATGAGATCCAATTTAGCTTAGCAAGGACATAGCCTTTCAAAACCACATCTTTTATCTTCTGCATTCATACAAGTACATTTCTACTGCAGGGAACCCTGTGGAAGATCCTAGTTGTTTTGTTTCTCAGATAGTTGTTGCATAAAAGAGCTCTTCTTTTAATTTTTTCCCTGCTAAAGTATAGGCTCTGTACTTAACTGATTGTGATGCTAACTCATTATCATCTATTCTTCAGTCGTACAGAGTAGGCAGCAAAGTTTTCTTCTGAAGACATTCATTTAATGAGAAATGCTGAAGGTCTGACTTTAGTTGCAAAGGTCACTGATTGACCGGTTGCAAAATTGTTAAGTCTAGTAAGAGCAGGAAAAGTGTGCTGTTGCTGTGCCTGTAAATGTCGTGTCAGCTGCTGTTGGGATAAAAAGCATGAGCATAAGAAAAGATATCTGCATGGATAGAAAAGAAATTTGTTGTGATTTCTGCACAAGAGGAAGTATGAAGCACTTATTTCAGTGGCTAAGACAGTATCATCATTGGGCCAGTTCTCTTCAACATCTTTTGAACAACCTGGACACAGCACTTGAAGGAATATTAAGACAGTTTGCCAAAGACACTAAATTGGGAGGAGCTGTGAACTAACTCCCTTGAGGGCACAGAGACCTTGCAGAGAGATCTTGCCAAATAGGAGAGATGGGCAATTCTTGCTGGCCGGGAGTCTATGCACAAATCACAAAAGGGGCGGGACTGCTGGGGACGGCGTCTCAAGCTGGTTTTTTTCCAGCATCAGTCTCATGACATGGTGATGACAATGGGAAGCTGCCAGCAGCTCACGTCCCCAGCAGCAGACAAAGAACTTAATGTTACAACTTACTTGAAAAGTTTTTTGACCAATCACACAAAGCAAAAGCATATTGACAGTACTTCTGTCCAATCACTATAAAGACATGTACCTGGGCTTAGAACGATGCTCGCTTCTTTCGAATAAAAGACCTGCTTGTAAGCCTTAAGATACAACGCACAGAGCTCCATTATTAAGCTTAGAACTACCTAACATCGCGCTAGATATACTTTGCTGTAGCTTAGGGAGTTATTCTAGACAAGCATTAATACACAGACCATTGTTCCATTTGTCCTTACTTTTCTACTTCTCATCTAATTTTTCTGCTGACAAACCTTATGACTACTGCTTAGCTCCAATGACAGTTCTGCTGTCTCTGAGGCCTTCCTTTTGCAGCTTTCCCAAACCCCTCTGTTTTTGAGGATTCCCACAGGCAATCACCAACCAGATGGAGTGGAACAAGGGCAAGTGCTGGATTCAGCACCTGCAACAGGGCAATCCTGGTGGGTGTATAGACTGGGGAGGGAGCAAGAGGCTGGGAGAAGCACTGCAGAAAGGGACCCAGGCTCCTGGCCAATGGCAAGCTGAATGTGCATCAGCAGTGCCCTGGCAGCCAGGAGGGCCAAGCCTGTCCTGGGGTGCATCAGGCACAGTATCACCAGCTGGGCAAGGAAGGGGATTGTCTTGCTCTGCTCTGCTCTGCTCTGCTCTGCTCTGCTCTTCTCTGCTCTGCTCTGCTCTGCTCTGCTCTGGGGCGGAATCACCTTGGTATTAGAAAGTCCTCAAATGAGGTCTACAAAGACAGGACTCAAAGAAATGGCATGCAGCTGAGTCAGGGGAGGTTTAGGTTGGGTATCCGGAAAAAGTTTTTAACCAGAGAATGGCTGGGCACTGGAAGAGTCTTTCCAGGGAGTGGTCACACCATCACACCTGTCTGAGTTTGGGACATTGCTCTCAGGCATATGGTGTGATTCTCAAGGATGGCCCCAGGCAGGGCCAGGAGTTGGACTGATGATGATCCTGATGGGGTCCTTCCAATTCAACAGATTCAATGACTCAATGGTTCTGTCCTGGCCACTCAAGGTATATTGCTTGGTCTCATCAGATTTTGATCTGCTCTTGTTGGTCAGACTTTGTCCCTACTGGCTAATGATATTTATCACAAAAGACAAAGTGCCTTTTCTCAATTTTCTCAAGCAATTGGAACATGCGCCTTAGAATCCTAAAAAAGTCTTTTCTTTGAAACAACACTGTAGTGTTTTTCAGTGCCCAGTAGTCTTTCCAGATCTTAAGGAGAAAGAAGGCAAAATGAGGGGACGTATTACAATGAATGATTGTCAATTTTCCGGTTCTTTAGCAGTATATTTGTACTTCCACTATTCTTTGCTGTAAAATCATGGTTTTCTATAGTATCCAATTTTCTAGCAAGACACATTTCTGCAACTGAGCCCATCAGTCATTGTGAAAATATATTGTCAAAAGTACAAAACATATGAATAGGCAGTGACAAGTGAGGGAAAAAAGAAGTATGAGAAGCAGCTGCATGATACTAAAGTGAGACAAGAAGGAGGAGAAGGTGCTCCAGTTGACACAGCAAAGAATCCCCCACAGTCCCTGGAGGACATCATCATCAAGCAGGTTGTCTCCCAGCAGTCCCTGGAGAACCGTGGAGGAACACAATGGAGCTCGTGGGGAGCTCCATTGCACAGCAGGTGAATGTGCTTTGAAGGAAGCTGCAGCTTGTGGAGGGAAGGAGGGCCAGAAAAGCATCCTTGACCTCTTGGAAGAGTGGAAGAGTACGTGCAAATCTTAAACAGCTGCTAACTCTAATCTATTCTCTTTCCACTTCTTGTCTTAGGTAAGTAAGAAGACAACCCAAGAATTAGAAGCCTAAATTCTTTTGCTTGAGGCTCCCATTCTTTCTGCCATTCTCTTAAAATTTAGTTTGAAGTAAAACTCATGATAAAGTTCTTAAGGCTTGATGTTCAGGCTTGTTTCAGAAAATAGGGAGTGCAAATAACTCTTGTCACTGTCATTTTTTTCATAGAAGGAAAAAAGGGAAATTACTGGTTTTCAAGGACTTACAGAAATCCATTGGTAACGGTGGTGAGATTGAAGAGTTTAATTAATCTGAAAAGAGAATGTCGTGGAGCTACCTCAGCGCTGTACAAGTTTTTTTACCAGGAAGTCTAGACTTTTAAACAGACTAAGGACACAATAGTTATCTCTGGGAATATTTTAGTATGTATAGTACATTCATCTTTAAGTAGTTCTATCTGTTTGACAGTTATGACTTAGGCTTTAAATTTGATGTGAAAAGAAATATTTGTGATTCAGATCATTTCCATTTCTGAAGCATTTCAGTTGTTGACTGTTTTTGCTGTCTCCTGAGGGCGGGAAAATAGTCTTTGTACCAATACTGAAACAAACTAGATGGAAAAATTTGTTTTCCTCATTCTTTTCTGTCTATTTGAACAGGCACAGCAGCAAGACCACTGCTATGCGTCTGAGTGGCCCTTCCACTCCTGGAGGACAAACTTGTAGTGGCTAGTATGTTATTTGCACACATTTCTGATGCCGTCTGTTAACTGTTGTGCAGAAAGATCTGTCAACCTTTTTCACAGGAGGACACTTCTGAATTGCTTCACTTGTCTCTGAAGCAGAGAACTAAGCTGGCACTCCATTTCTGAGATCTTGCTGCGTTAGCCCCCAAACCCATTTCTTTCAAATGCCTTTTACTTTCAACCAAAGCACTTCATTACTTCATGATGTAATCTCTTGTTCTTAATGTTCGGGGGATTGTTTTAGACTGATAAGACCATATTGCAGTAAGCAGGTAGAACATCTATCTTAAGCAGTATCCATCACTTGGCTTTGGTTCATGTATCATAACATCTGCAAGGAATGTCATTTACAATCAATGGATGGGCTGGGGTAACGGGCCACAGGTTTAGGAATCGTTCTCCAATTAATTTTGCGTTAAAATTTAGCTCTTATCATTTCAATTGTGTCTTTATTAAAACAATCATCTATTTATTACCTGTACCACAATGAACTGTGTACCTGTACCACAGTCAACAGGGGTTGAGCATCCTACAACAATTCCAAGAAGAAGAATGGTCTGAGCCCCCAGTGCAGCACATGAAGTCTGTCATCAAGTCAGAGTCCCGCAGGCGTTTTCTCAGCCTGGAGAAGAGCAGACTCTGGGCAAATTGTTAGAGCAGCTCTCCAGTAGCTGAAGACAGCCTACCAGAAGGAGGCAAGTGAGCTACACAAGGGCACGGAGCAATAGGAAAAGTGTGGATGGCTTTAAAACCTGAAGAGTATAGGTTTCCTTTGGCTATTGGGAAGAAATTCCTTGCCAAGATGGTTGGGAGACACTAGAACATGTTGTGGGTGACCAATTCCTGGAAGTGATCAAGGCCAGCTTGAATGGGTCTTTGAGCTTAAGGCGGTCTAGTGGAAGGTGTCCCTGACAATGACATGGTGGGGAGGAGGTAGGTGAATTTAAGGTCCCTTCCAAAGCCAACCATTCCATTATTCTATGGTAATCATTCTGTACAGTAGCAGTAAGAAGTTGAAGCTAGAAATAACATATTCATGCTGAGAAACTGCTATCCAATGAGTTGAACTGTTTGGGTCTCACATTTATGTGCCATTTAGCAATACTATATCTAATATCTAGTCCTCGCTCTTTATCATACACGCAAGTATTTTATCATCTTTAACGTTTCTGACATTTGGGAATTTTCTTCCCTTCTCTTTCTTTCTTTCTTTCTTTCTTTCTTTCTTTCTTTCTTTCTTTCTTTCTTTCTTTCTTTCTTTCTTTCTTTCTTTCTTTCTTTCTTTCTTTCTTTCTTTCTTTCTTTCTTTCTTTCTTTCTTTCTTTCTTTCTTTCTTTCTTTCTCTCTTTCTTTCTTTCTTTCTTTCTTTCTTTCTTTCTCTCTTTCTCTCTTTCTCTCTTTCTCTTTCTCTCTTTCTCTCTTTCTCTCTTTCTCTCTTTCTTTCTTTCTTTCTTTCTTTCTTTCTTTCTTTCTTTCTTTCTTTCTTTCTTTCTTTCTTTCTTTCTTTCTTTCTTTCTCTCTTTCTCTCTTTCTCTCTTTCTCTCTTTCTCTTTCTCTCTTTCTCTCTTTCTCTCTTTCTCTCTTTCTTTCTTTCTTTCTTTCTTTCTTTCTTTCTTTCTTTCTTTCTTTCTTTCTTTCTTTCTTTCTTTCTTTCTTTCTTTCTTTCTTTCTTTCTTTCTTTCTTTCTTTCTTTCTTTCTTTCTTTCTTTCTTTCTTTCTTTTTCTTTCTCTCTTTCCTTCTTTCTTTTCTTTCCTTCCCCCACTTCCTTCCTTCACTGCCTTCCTTCCACTATGTCCTTCTTTCTGCCACGTCCTTCTGCCACTTCCTTCCCTCCCTCCCTCCACTTTGATGTTAATTTGCAAACTGTCCAGTAGTTACAGGAAATTACTCTTCTTAAATATCATTTTGAAGCTTAGAAATGAATAACAAAATTGTGTCAAACCATGGCATTTAAAAGCCACCTGAAAGTGAGAACTAGCTATTGAAAAGACAAAAATACAAAAATGAAATGATGGAGTGGATGGTTTTAAGGGATATTCTTTGTATTGCTTTGCTACAAATGAGGATCTCAATTTTTACACCTTCTAAAAACACATCTTGAAACTTACTACTTTCCGTGACAAAAATATTTCCAAAACAAGGAAATTGATTTATGCAGATGGAAATATCATCTCCCAAATAGTCATCATCAAGTCCAAAAGATTACCCTGCTTTTACGTAGTAAGCTTTATGGAGATTTCTATTCTCACACAAACCAAGAAGAATCTTTCAAATGACTAGAAAATCTTTAAAAGCAAAATAACCTTGAAGAAAAAAGATCCAAAAAAGAGCCGGGAATTAGATACGTCCACACTTGTTACATGTTGGTTACTAATATTGGCTCTAGTTTGTTGGCGAGTACACTTCCCATTCACGCACGCACGCACCCCTCTTCCTCCTGCACACAGATGTGTGATATTGGGTCTCAAAGAATGGACTATTTTCTCTTAGATAGGTTTTGGTTCTCAAAGTCAAAGCGTAGTCTTCCTGGCTCTATTACCAGGATTTTGTTCCGGGAAGGGAATGTGCTTGTGCCTGTTAGAAATGGGGAGGAGGGGACAGAAAGCAAAGCCATTTGAAGACAACCTGCAGCATAACTAAGAAAGTGGGGTGCTTCTTGACTGCACAGCAAAAGAAAGATCGGGAGTAAAATGGAGGAAAACTTGAGGTGCTGATAGAGTTTCTCCTTGTGACAGCTTTCAAACGGACAGAAAACAGCACTTCCTCATTCTCCTGCCTTTTCAATTCACATTAACATTGGAAGAAAAGGGGTTTTGGACAACTTTCTTTTGCTTCTTGCCTAACACTCTGCTGACACTCCGTGCAACTTCCAGAAAAAGATCCGGGATGCTTTTTGTACTGGGAGAGTTTCTCCTTGCGAGACCTAGTAGAAAAGCTTTTTGCTAAGATGTAGGCGACAAGAGACGCAGATTCAGAGATACGGAGCTCTCCGAAGGTAAGGACCGCTCCCGGGCGTCTTTCCGCAGAAGCCGTGCTCCGGAGCGCAGCGCGACCGGCACAATGCTCTGTGTGCAAAGAAGCGGCTTCTTCGCCTCCGGGAGACGGAGACCGCGGCCGCGTCTTTAAAAGCGAAGAAAAAAGTCGCACAACATGGGGATTGTGTGTGCAGCTCTCAAACCTAAAGAAAACAGTACCTTACCACTCTCCGGCCTTTTCCATTCACATTACCATTCCAAAAGAAGGAGTTTTGGACAACTTTCTTTTGCTTCTTGCTAAACACTCTGCAGACCTCCGTGCAACTTCTAGAACAAGAGCGGAGATGCTTTCCATACTGGCACAGTTGGTCCTTGCAAGACATAGTAAAAAAGCTTTTTGCTAAGTTTTATGCGACCAGAGAGGCAGAAGGCAGAGTAAAGAGCTCTCCGAAACTAAGCCCCCTGCCAGGGCGTCTTTCGTCAGAAGCCGCTCTCCGGAGAACACCGCCACCGGCACAATGCTCTGTGCGCGAAGAAGCCACTTCTTCGCCTCCGGGAGATGGAGAGAACGGCCGCTTCCCAAAGGCGAAGATGCAAGCCGCAGCACACGGATATAGCGTGTGAAGCTTTCAAATTGATAGAAACGAGTACATTAGCATTCTCCTGCCGTTTCATTCACGTTATATTCGAATAAAAGGAGTTTCGGGACACTATCTTTTTCATCTTCTTAAACACCCTGCAGTCCTCTGTGCAACTTTTAGAAGAAGATCGGGGATGTTTTCTTTCCTGGCAGAGTTTCTCTTTGCAAGATATGGTGGAAAAGCTTTTTGCTGAGTGTTGAGCGGCAAGACACGCAGAAGACGCAGATACGCAGCTCTCCGAAGCTAAGTGCCGGTCCCGGGCTTCTTTCGGCAGAAGCCGCTCTTAGGTGCTCACCGCGACCGGCCCAATGCTCTGTGTGCAAAGAAGCCGCTTCTTCGCCTCGGGAGACACTGCGAGCGGCAGCTTCCCAAAGGCGAAGATGCAAGCCGCACCATGCAGGCACAGTGTGGGCTGCATTCAGACTTAGAGAAACCAGTACTTTACCACTCTCCTGCCTTTTCCGTTGTTATATTCTATTGGAAAAGAACGAGTTTTGGACAACTACCTTTCATTCTTGCCAAACTCTTTGCAGACCCCCGTGCAAGCTTTAGAACAAGATTTTGGATGTTTTCTTTCCTGGCAGAGTTTCTCTTTGCAAGATATGGTGGAAAAGCTTTTTGCTGAGTGTAGAGCGGCAAGACACGCAGAAGACGCAGATACGCAGCTCTCCGAAGCTAAGTGCCGGTCCCAGGCTTCTTTCGGCACAAACCGCTCTCAGGAGCTCCCTGCGCTTGCCACAATGCTCTGTGTGCGAAGAAGCCGCTTCTTCGCCTGCGGGAGAATCGGCGAGCGGCAGCTTCCCAAAGGCGAAGATGCAAGCTGCAGCACACAGGCACAGTGTGGGCAGCCTTCAGACTTAGAGAAAACAGTACTTTACCACTCTCCTGCCTTTTCCATGGTTATTCTATTGGAAAAGAACGAGTTTTGGACAACTACCTTTCATTCTTGCCAAACTCTTTGCAGACCCCCGTGCAAGCTTTAGAACAAGATTTTGGATGTTTTCTTTCCTGGCAGAGTTTCTCCTTGCAAGATATGGTGGAAAAGCTTTTGGCTGAGTGTAGAGCGGCAAGACACGCAGAAGACGCAGATACGCAGCTCTCCGAAGCTAAGTGCCGGTCCCGGGCTTCTTTCGGCACAAACCGCTCTCAGGAGCTCCCTGCGCTCGCCACAATGCTCTGTGTGCGAAGAAGCCGCTTCTTCGCCTCCGGGAGAATCGGCGAGCGGCAGCTTCCCAAAGGCGAAGATGCAAGCTGCAGCACACAGGCACAGTGTGGGCAGCCTTCAGACTTAGAGAAAACAGTACTTTACCACTCTCCTGCCTTTTCCATGGTTATTCTATTGGAAAAGAACGAGTTTTGGACAACTACCTTTCATTCTTGCCAAACTCTTTGCAGACCTGCGTGCAAGCTTTAGAACAAGATTTTGGATGTTTTCTTTCCTGGCAGAGTTTCTCCTTGCAAGATATGGTGGAAAAGCTTTTTGCTGAGTGTAGAGCGGCAAGACACGCAGAAGACGCAGATACGCAGCTCTCCGAAGCTAAGTGCCGGTCCCGGGCTTCTTTCGGCACAAACCGCTCTCAGGAGCTCCCTGCGCTCGCCACAATGCTCTGTGTGCGAAGAAGCCGCTTCTTCGCCTCCGGGAGAATCGGCGAGCGGCAGCTTCCCAAAGGCGAAGATGCAAGCTGCAGCAAACAGGCACAGTGTGGGCAGCATTCAGACTTAGAGAAAACAGTACTTTACCACTCTCCTGCCTTTTCCATGGTTATTCTATTGGAAAAGAACGAGTTTTGGACAACTACCTTTCATTCTTGCCAAACTCTTTGCAGACCCCCGTGCAATCTTTAGAACAAGATTTTGGATGTTTTCTTTCCTGGCAGAGTTTCTCTTTGCAAGATATGGTGGAAAAGCTTTTTGCTGAGTGTAGAGCGGCAAGACACGCAGAAGACGCAGATACGCAGCTCTCCGAAGCTAAGTGCCGGTCCCAGGCTTCTTTCGGCACAAACCGCTCTCAGGAGCTCCCTGCGCTTGCCACAATGCTCTGTGTGCGAAGAAGCCGCTTCTTCGCCTGCGGGAGAATCGGCGAGCGGCAGCTTCCCAAAGGCGAAGATGCAAGCTGCAGCACACAGGCACAGTGTGGGCAGCCTTCAGACTTAGAGAAAACAGTACTTTACCACTCTCCTGCCTTTTCCATGGTTATTCTATTGGAAAAGAACGAGTTTTGGACAACTACCTTTCATTCTTGCCAAACTCTTTGCAGACCCCCGTGCAAGCTTTAGAACAAGATTTTGGATGTTTTCTTTCCTGGCAGAGTTTCTCCTTGCAAGATATGGTGGAAAAGCTTTTTGCTGAGTGTAGAGCGGCAAGACACGCAGAAGACGCAGATATGCAGCTCTCCGAAGCTAAGTGCCGGTCCCGGGCTTCTTTCGGCACAAACCGCTCTCAGGAGCTCCCTGCGCTCGCCACAATGCTCTGTGTGCGAAGAAGCCGCTTCTTCGCCTCCGGGAGAATCGGCGAGCGGCAGCTTCCCAAAGGCGAAGATGCAAGCTGCAGCACACAGGCACAGTGTGGGCAGCCTTCAGACTTAGAGAAAACAGTACTTTACCACTCTCCTGCCTTTTCCATGGTTATTCTATTGGAAAAGAACGAGTTTTGGACAACTACCTTTCATTCTTGCCAAACTCTTTGCAGACCCCCGTGCAAGCTTTAGAACAAGATTTTGGATGTTTTCTTTCCTGGCAGAGTTTCTCCTTGCAAGATATGGTGGAAAAGCTTTTTGCTGAGTGTAGAGCGGCAAGACACGCAGAAGACGCAGATACGCAGCTCTCCGAAGCTAAGTGCCGGTCCCGGGCTTCTTTCGGCACAAACCGCTCTCAGGAGCTCCCTGCGCTCGCCACAATGCTCTGTGTGCGAAGAAGCCGCTTCTTCGCCTCCGGGAGAATCGGCGAGCGGCAGCTTCCCAAAGGCGAAGATGCAAGCTGCAGCAAACAGGCACAGTGTGGGCAGCATTCAGACTTAGAGAAAACAGTACTTTACCACTCTCCTGCCTTTTCCATGGTTATTCTATTGGAAAAGAACGAGTTTTGGACAACTACCTTTCATTCTTGCCAAACTCTTTGCAGACCCCCGTGCAAGCTTTAGAACAAGATTTTGGATGTTTTCTTTCCTGGCAGAGTTTCTCTTTGCAAGATATGGTGGAAAAGCTTTTTGCTGAGTGTAGAGCGGCAAGACACGCAGAAGACGCAGATACGCAGCTCTCCGAAGCTAAGTGCCGGTCCCGGGCTTCTTTCGGCACAAACCGCTCTCAGGAGCTCCCTGCGCTCGCCACAATGCTCTGTGTGCGAAGAAGCCGCTTCTTCGCCTCCGGGAGAATCGGCGAGCGGCAGCTTCCCAAAGGCGAAGATGCAAGCTGCAGCACACAGGCACAGTGTGGGCAGCCTTCAGACTTAGAGAAAACAGTACTTTACCACTCTCCTGCCTTTTCCATGGTTATTCTATTGGAAAAGAACGAGTTTTGGACAACTACCTTTCATTCTTGCCAAACTCTTTGCAGACCCCCGTGCAAGCTTTAGAACAAGATTTTGGATGTTTTCTTTCCTGGCAGAGTTTCTCCTTGCAAGATATGGTGGAAAAGCTTTTTGCTGAGTGTAGAGCGGCAAGACACGCAGAAGACGCAGATACGCAGCTCTCCGAAGCTAAGTGCCGGTCCCGGGCTTCTTTCGGCACAAACCGCTCTCAGGAGCTCCCTGCGCTCGCCACAATGCTCTGTGTGCGAAGAAGCCGCTTCTTCGCCTGCGGGAGAATCGGCGAGCGGCAGCTTCCCAAAGGCGAAGATGCAAGCTGCAGCACACAGGCACAGTGTGGGCAGCCTTCAGACTTAGAGAAAACAGTACTTTACCACTCTCCTGCCTTTTCCATGGTTATTCTATTGGAAAAGAACGAGTTTTGGACAACTACCTTTCATTCTTGCCAAACTCTTTGCAGACCCCCGTGCAAGCTTTAGAACAAGATTTTGGATGTTTTCTTTCCTGGCAGGGTTTCTCCTTGCAAGATATGGTGGAAAAGCTTTTGGCTGAGTGTAGAGCGGCAAGACACGCAGAAGACGCAGATACGCAGCTCTCCGAAGCTAAGTGCCGGTCCCGGGCTTCTTTCGGCACAAACCGCTCTCAGGAGCTCCCTGCGCTCGCCACAATGCTCTGTGTGTGAAGAAGCCGCTTCTTCGCCTCCGGGAGAATCGGCGAGCGGCAGCTTCCCAAAGGCGAAGATGCAAGCTGCAGCACACAGGCACAGTGTGGGCAGCCTTCAGACTTAGAGAAAACAGTACTTTACCACTCTCCTGCCTTATCCATGGTTATTCTATTGGAAAAGAACGAGTTTTGGACAACTACCTTTCATTCTTGCCAAACTCTTTGCAGACCCCCGTGCAAGCTTTAGAACAAGATTTTGGATGTTTTCTTTCCTGGCAGAGTTTCTCCTTGCAAGATATGGTGGAAAAGCTTTTTGCTGAGTGTAGAGCGGCAAGACACGCAGAAGACGCAGATACGCAGCTCTCCGAAGCTAAGTGCCGGTCCCGGGCTTCTTTCGGCACAAACCGCTCTCAGGAGCTCCCTGCGCTCGCCACAATGCTCTGTGTGCGAAGAAGCCGCTTCTTCGCCTGCGGGAGAATCGGCGAGCGGCAGCTTCCCAAAGGCGAAGATGCAAGCTGCAGCACACAGGCACAGTGTGGGCAGCCTTCAGACTTAGAGAAAACAGTACTTTACCACTCTCCTGCCTTTTCCATGGTTATTCTATTGGAAAAGAACGAGTTTTGGACAACTACCTTTCATTCTTGCCAAACTCTTTGCAGACCCCCGTGCAAGCTTTAGAACAAGATTTTGGATGTTTTCTTTCCTGGCAGAGTTTCTCCTTGCAAGATATGGTGGAAAAGCTTTTGGCTGAGTGTAGAGCGGCAAGACACGCAGAAGACGCAGATACGCAGCTCTCCGAAGCTAAGTGCCGGTCCCGGGCTTCTTTCGGCACAAACCGCTCTCAGGAGCTCCCTGCGCTCGCCACAATGCTCTGTGTGCGAAGAAGCCGCTTCTTCGCCTGCGGGAGAATCGGCGAGCGGCAGCTTCCCAAAGGCGAAGATGCAAGCTGCAGCACGCAGGCACAGTGTGGGCAGCCTTCAGACTTAGAGAAAACAGTACTTTACCACTCTCCTGCCTTTTCCATGGTTATTCTATTGGAAAAGAACGAGTTTTGGACAACTACCTTTCATTCTTGCCAAACTCTTTGCAGACCCCCGTGCAAGCTTTAGAACAAGATTTTGGATGTTTTCTTTCCTGGCAGAGTTTCTCCTTGCAAGATATGGTGGAAAAGCTTTTTGCTGAGTGTAGAGCGGCAAGACACACAGAAGACGCAGATACGCAGCTCTCCGAAGCTAAGTGCCGGTCCCGGGCTTCTTTCGGCACAAACCGCTCTCAGGAGCTCCCTGCGCTCGCCACAATGCTCTGTGTGCGAAGAAGCCGCTTCTTCGCCTGCGGGAGAATCGGCGAGCGGCAGCTTCCCAAAGGCGAAGATGCAAGCTGCGGCACACAGGCACAGTGTGGGCAGCCTTCAGACTTAGAGAAAACAGTACTTTACCACTCTCCTGCCTTTTCCATGGTTATTCTATTGGAAAAGAACGAGTTTTGGACAACTACCTTTCATTCTTGCCAAACTCTTTGCAGACCCGCGTGCAAGCTTTAGAACAAGATTTTGGATGTTTTCTTTCCTGGCAGAGTTTCTCCTTGCAAGATATGGTGGAAAAGCTTTTTGCTGAGTGTAGAGCGGCAAGACACGCAGAAGACGCAGATACGCAGCTCTCCGAAGCTAAGTGCCGGTCCCGGGCTTCTTTCGGCACAAACCGCTCTCAGGAGCTCCCTGCGCTCGCCACAATGCTCTGTGTGCGAAGAAGCCGCTTCTTCGCCTCCGGGAGAATCGGCGAGCGGCAGCTTCCCAAAGGCGAAGATGCAAGCTGCAGCACACAGGCACAGTGTGGGCAGCATTCAGACTTAGAGAAAACAGTACTTTACCACTCTCCTGCCTTTTCCATGGTTATTCTATTGGAAAAGAACGAGTTTTGGACAACTACCTTTCATTCTTGCCAAACTCTTTGCAGACCCCCGTGCAAGCTTTAGAACAAGTTTTTGGATGTTTTCTTTCCTGGCAGAGTTTCTCCTTGCAAGATATGGTGGAAAAGCTTTTTGCTGAGTGTAGAGCGGCAAGACACGCAGAAGACGCGGATACGCAGCTCTCCGAAGCTAAGTGCCGGTCCCGGGCTTCTTCGGCACAAACCGCTCTCAGGAGCTCCCTGCGCTCGCCACAATGCTCTGTGTGCGAAGAAGCCGCTTCTTCGCCTGCGGGAGAATCGGCGAGCGGCAGCTTCCCAAAGGCGAAGATGCAAGCTGCAGCACACAGGCACAGTGTGGGCAGCCTTCAGACTTAGAGAAAACAGTACTTTACCACTCTCCTGCCTTTTCCATGGTTATTCTATTGGAAAAGAACGAGTTTTGGACAACTACCTTTCATTCTTGCCAAACTCTTTGCAGACCCCCGTGCAAGCTTTAGAACAAGATTTTGGATGTTTTCTTTCCTGGCAGAGTTTCTCCTTGCAAGATATGGTGGAAAAGCTTTTTGCTGAGTATAGAGCGGCAAGACACGCAGAAGACGCAGATACGCAGCTCTCCGAAGCTAAGTGCCGGTCCCGGGCTTCTTTCGGCACAAACCGCTCTCAGGAGCTCCCTGCGCTCGCCACAATGCTCTGTGTGCGAAGAAGCCGCTTCTTCGCCTCCGGGAGAATCGGCGAGCGGCAGCTTCCCAAAGGCGAAGATGCAAGCTGCAGCACACAGGCACAGTGTGGGCAGCCTTCAGACTTAGAGAAAACAGTACTTTACCACTCTCCTGCCTTTTCCATGGTTATTCTATTGGAAAAGAACGAGTTTTGGACAACTACCTTTCATTCTTGCCAAACTCTTTGCAGACCCCCGTGCAAGCTTTAGAACAAGATTTTGGATGTTTTCTTTCCTGGCAGAGTTTCTCCTTGCAAGATATGGTGGAAAAGCTTTTTGCTGAGTGTAGAGCGGCAAGACACGCAGAAGACGCAGATACGCAGCTCTCCGAAGCTAAGTGCCGGTCCCGGGCTTCTTTCGGCACAAACCGCTCTCAGGAGCTCCCTGCGCTCGCCACAATGCTCTGTGTGCGAAGAAGCCGCTTCTTCGCCTCCGGGAGAATCGGCGAGCGGCAGCTTCCCAAAGGCGAAGATGCAAGCTGCAGCACACAGGCACAGTGTGGGCAGCCTTCAGACTTAGAGAAAACAGTACTTTACCACTCTCCTGCCTTTTCCATGGTTATTCTATTGGAAAAGAACGAGTTTTGGACAACTACCTTTCATTCTTGCCAAACTCTTTGCAGACCCCCGTGCAAGCTTTAGAACAAGATTTTGGATGTTTTCTTTCCTGGCAGAGTTTCTCCTTGCAAGATATGGTGGAAAAGCTTTTTGCTGAGTGTAGAGCGGCAAGACACGCAGAAGACGCAGATACGCAGCTCTCCGAAGCTAAGTGCCGGTCCCGGGCTTCTTTCGGCACAAACCGCTCTCAGGAGCTCCCTGCGCTCGCCACAATGCTCTGTGTGCGAAGAAGCCGCTTCTTCGCCTGCGGGAGAATCGGCGAGCGGCAGCTTCCCAAAGGCGAAGATGCAAGCTGCAGCACACAGGCACAGTGTGGGCAGCCTTCAGACTTAGAGAAAACAGTACTTTACCACTCTCCTGCCTTTTCCATGGTTATTCTATTGGAAAAGAACGAGTTTTGGACAACTACCTTTCATTCTTGCCAAACTCTTTGCAGACCCCCGTGCAAGCTTTAGAACAAGATTTTGGATGTTTTCTTTCCTGGCAGAGTTTCTCCTTGCAAGATATGGTGGAAAAGCTTTTTGCTGAGTGTAGAGCGGCAAGACACGCAGAAGACGCAGATACGCAGCTCTCCGAAGCTAAGTGCCGGTCCCGGGCTTCTTTCGGCACAAACCGCTCTCAGGAGCTCCCTGCGCTCGCCACAATGCTCTGTGTGCGAAGAAGCCGCTTCTTCGCCTGCGGGAGAATCGGCGAGCGGCAGCTTGCCAAAGGCGAAGATGCAAGCTGCAGCACACAGGCACAGTGTGGGCAGCCTTCAGACTTAGAGAAAACAGTACTTTACCACTCTCCTGCCTTTTCCATGGTTATTCTATTGGAAAAGAACGAGTTTTGGACAACTACCTTTCATTCTTGCCAAACTCTTTGCAGACCCCCGTGCAAGCTTTAGAACAAGATTTTGGATGTTTTCTTTCCTGGCAGAGTTTCTCCTTGCAAGATATGGTGGAAAAGCTTTTGGCTGAGTGTAGAGCGGCAAGACACGCAGAAGACGCAGATACGCAGCTCTCCGAAGCTAAGTGCCGGTCCCGGGCTTCTTTCGGCACAAACCGCTCTCAGGAGCTCCCTGCGCTCGCCACAATGCTCTGTGTGCGAAGAAGTCGCTTCTTCGCCTCCGGGAGAATCGGCGAGCGGCAGCTTCCCAAAGGCAAAGATGCAAGCTGCAGCACACAGGCACAGTGTGGGCAGCCTTCAGACTTAGAGAAAACAGTACTTTACCACTCTCCTGCCTTTTCCATGGTTATTCTATTGGAAAAGAACGAGTTTTGGACAACTACCTTTCATTCTTGCCAAACTCTTTGCAGACCCCCGTGCAAGCTTTAGAACAAGATTTTGGATGTTTTCTTTCCTGGCAGAGTTTCTTCTTGCAAGATATGGTGGAAAAGCTTTTTGCTGAGTGTAGAGCGGCAAGACACGCAGAAGACGCGGATACGCAGCTCTCCGAAGCTAAGTGCCGGTCCCGGGCTTCTTTCGGCACAAACCGCTCTCAGGAGCTCCCTGCGCTCGCCACAATGCTCTGTGTGCGAAGAAGCCGCTTCTTCGCCTCCGGGAGAATCGGCGAGCGGCAGCTTCCCAAAGGCGAAGATGCAAGCTGCAGCACGCAGGCACAGTGTGGGCAGCCTTCAGACTTAGAGAAAACAGTACTTTACCACTCTCCTGCCTTTTCCATGGTTATTCTATTGGAAAAGAACGAGTTTTGGACAACTACCTTTCATTCTTGCCAAACTCTTTGCAGACCCCCGTGCAAGCTTTAGAACAAGATTTTGGATGTTTTCTTTCCTGGCAGAGTTTCTCCTTGCAAGATATGGTGGAAAAGCTTTTTGCTGAGTGTAGAGCGGCAAGACACACAGAAGACGCAGATACGCAGCTCTCCGAAGCTAAGTGCCGGTCCCGGGCTTCTTTCGGCACAAACCGCTCTCAGGAGCTCCCTGCGCTCGCCACAATGCTCTGTGTGCGAAGAAGCCGCTTCTTCGCCTGCGGGAGAATCGGCGAGCGGCAGCTTCCCAAAGGCGAAGATGCAAGCTGCGGCACACAGGCACCGTGTGGGCAGCCTTCAGACTTAGAGAAAACAGTACTTTACCACTCTCCTGCCTTTTCCATGGTTATTCTATTGGAAAAGAACGAGTTTTGGACAACTACCTTTCATTCTTGCCAAACTCTTTGCAGACCCGCGTGCAAGCTTTAGAACAAGATTTTGGATGTTTTCTTTCCTGGCAGAGTTTCTCCTTGCAAGATATGGTGGAAAAGCTTTTTGCTGAGTGTAGAGCGGCAAGACACGCAGAAGACGCAGATACGCAGCTCTCCGAAGCTAAGTGCCGGTCCCGGGCTTCTTTCGGCACAAACCGCTCTCAGGAGCTCCCTGCGCTCGCCACAATGCTCTGTGTGCGAAGAAGCCGCTTCTTCGCCTGCGGGAGAATCGGCGAGCGGCAGCTTCCCAAAGGCGAAGATGCAAGCTGCAGCACACAGGCACAGTGTGGGCAGCATTCAGACTTAGAGAAAACAGTACTTTACCACTCTCCTGCCTTTTCCATGGTTATTCTATTGGAAAAGAACGAGTTTTGGACAACTACCTTTCATTCTTGCCAAACTCTTTGCAGACCCCCGTGCAAGCTTTAGAACAAGATTTTGGATGTTTTCTTTCCTGGCAGAGTTTCTCCTTGCAAGATATGGTGGAAAAGCTTTTTGCTGAGTGTAGAGCGGCAAGACACGCAGAAGACGCGGATACGCAGCTCTCCGAAGCTAAGTGCCGGTCCCGGGCTTCTTTCGGCACAAACCGCTCTCAGGAGCTCCCTGCGCTCGCCACAATGCTCTGTGTGCGAAGAAGCCGCTTCTTCGCCTGCGGGAGAATCGGCGAGCGGCAGCTTCCCAAAGGCGAAGATGCAAGCTGCAGCACACAGGCACAGTGTGGGCAGCCTTCAGACTTAGAGAAAACAGTACTTTACCACTCTCCTGCCTTTTCCATGGTTATTCTATTGGAAAAGAACGAGTTTTGGACAACTACCTTTCATTCTTGCCAAACTCTTTGCAGACCCCCGTGCAAGCTTTAGAACAAGATTTTGGATGTTTTCTTTCCTGGCAGAGTTTCTCCTTGCAAGATATGGTGGAAAAGCTTTTTGCTGAGTGTAGAGCGGCAAGACACGCAGAAGACGCGGATACGCAGCTCTCCGAAGCTAAGTGCCGGTCCCGGGCTTCTTTCGGCACAAACCGCTCTCAGGAGCTCCCTGCGCTCGCCACAATGCTCTGTGTTCGAAGAAGCCGCTTCTTCGCCTCCGGGAGAATCGGCGAGCGGCAGCTTCCCAAAGGCGAAGATGCAAGCTGCAGCACACAGGCACAGTGTGGGCAGCATTCAGACTTAGAGAAAACAGTACTTTACCACTCTCCTGCCTTTTCCATGGTTATTCTATTGGAAAAGAACGAGTTTTGGACAACTACCTTTCATTCTTGCCAAACTCTTTGCAGACCCCCGTGCAAGCTTTAGAACAAGATTTTGGATGTTTTCTTTCCTGGCAGAGTTTCTCCTTGCAAGATATGGTGGAAAAGCTTTTTGCTGAGTATAGAGCGGCAAGACACGCAGAAGACGCAGATACGCAGCTCTCCGAAGCTAAGTGCCGGTCCCGGGCTTCTTTCGGCACAAACCGCTCTCAGGAGCTCCCTGCGCTCGCCACAATGCTCTGTGTGCGAAGAAGCCGCTTCTTCGCCTCCGGGAGAATCGGCGAGCGGCAGCTTCCCAAAGGCGAAGATGCAAGCTGCAGCACACAGGCACAGTGTGGGCAGCCTTCAGACTTAGAGAAAACAGTACTTTACCACTCTCCTGCCTTTTCCATGGTTATTCTATTGGAAAAGAACGAGTTTTGGACAACTACCTTTCATTCTTGCCAAACTCTTTGCAGACCCCCGTGCAAGCTTTAGAACAAGATTTTGGATGTTTTCTTTCCTGGCAGAGTTTCTCCTTGCAAGATATGGTGGAAAAGCTTTTTGCTGAGTGTAGAGCGGCAAGACACGCAGAAGACGCAGATACGCAGCTCTCCGAAGCTAAGTGCCGGTCCCGGGCTTCTTTCGGCACAAACCGCTCTCAGGAGCTCCCTGCGCTCGCCACAATGCTCTGTGTGCGAAGAAGCCGCTTCTTCGCCTCCGGGAGAATCGGCGAGCGGCAGCTTGCCAAAGGCGAAGATGCAAGCTGCAGCACACAGGCACAGTGTGGGCAGCCTTCAGACTTAGAGAAAACAGTACTTTACCACTCTCCTGCCTTTTCCATGGTTATTCTATTGGAAAAGAACGAGTTTTGGACAACTACCTTTCATTCTTGCCAAACTCTTTGCAGACCCCCGTGCAAGCTTTAGAACAAGATTTTGGATGTTTTCTTTCCTGGCAGAGTTTCTCCTTGCAAGATATGGTGGAAAAGCTTTTTGCTGAGTGTAGAGCGGCAAGACACGCAGAAGACGCGGATACGCAGCTCTCCGAAGCTAAGTGCCGGTCCCGGGCTTCTTTCGGCACAAACCGCTCTCAGGAGCTCCCTGCGCTCGCCACAATGCTCTGTGTGCGAAGAAGCCGCTTCTTCGCCTCCGGGAGAATCGGCGAGCGGCAGCTTCCCAAAGGCGAAGATGCAAGCTGCAGCACGCAGGCACAGTGTGGGCAGCATTCAGACTTAGAGAAAACAGTACTTTACCACTCTCCTGCCTTTTCCATGGTTATTCTATTGGAAAAGAACGAGTTTTGGACAACTACCTTTCATTCTTGCCAAACTCTTTGCAGACCCCCGTGCAAGCTTTAGAACAAGATTTTGGATGTTTTCTTTCCTGGCAGAGTTTCTCCTTGCAAGATATGGTGGAAAAGCTTTTTGCTGAGTATAGAGCGGCAAGACACGCAGAAGACGCAGATACGCAGCTCTCCGAAGCTAAGTGCCGGTCCCGGGCTTCTTTCGGCACAAACCGCTCTCAGGAGCTCCCTGCGCTCGCCACAATGCTCTGTGTGCGAAGAAGCCGCTTCTTCGCCTCCGGGAGAATCGGCGAGCGGCAGCTTGCCAAAGGCGAAGATGCAAGCTGCAGCACACAGGCACAGTGTGGGCAGCCTTCAGACTTAGAGAAAACAGTACTTTACCACTCTCCTGCCTTTTCCATGGTTATTCTATTGGAAAAGAACGAGTTTTGGACAACTACCTTTCATTCTTGCCAAACTCTTTGCAGACCCCCGTGCAAGCTTTAGAACAAGATTTTGGATGTTTTCTTTCCTGGCAGAGTTTCTCCTTGCAAGATATGGTGGAAAAGCTTTTGGCTGAGTGTAGAGCGGCAAGACACGCAGAAGACGCAGATACGCAGCTCTCCGAAGCTAAGTGCCGGTCCCGGGCTTCTTTCGGCACAAACCGCTCTCAGGAGCTCCCTGCGCTCGCCACAATGCTCTGTGTGCGAAGAAGCCGCTTCTTCGCCTCCGGGAGAATCGGCGAGCGGCAGCTTGCCAAAGGCGAAGATGCAAGCTGCAGCACACAGGCACAGTGTGGGCAGCATTCAGACTTAGAGAAAACAGTACTTTACCACTCTCCTGCCTTTTCCATGGTTATTCTATTGGAAAAGAACGAGTTTTGGACAACTACCTTTCATTCTTGCCAAACTCTTTGCAGACCCCCGTGCAAGCTTTAGAACAAGATTTTGGATGTTTTCTTTCCTGGCAGAGTTTCTCCTTGCAAGATATGGTGGAAAAGCTTTTTGCTGAGTGTAGAGCGGCAAGACACGCAGAAGACGCAGATACGCAGCTCTCCGAAGCTAAGTGCCGGTCCCGGGCTTCTTTCGGCACAAACCGCTCTCAGGAGCTCCCTGCGCTCGCCACAATGCTCTGTGTGCGAAGAAGCCGCTTCTTCGCCTCCGGGAGAATCGGCGAGCGGCAGCTTCCCAAAGGCGAAGATGCAAGCTGCAGCACACAGGCACAGTGTGGGCAGCCTTCAGACTTAGAGAAAACAGTACTTTACCACTCTCCTGCCTTTTCCATGGTTATTCTATTGGAAAAGAACGAGTTTTGGACAACTACCTTTCATTCTTGCCAAACTCTTTGCAGACCCCCGTGCAAGCTTTAGAACAAGATTTTGGATGTTTTCTTCCCTGGCAGAGTTTCTCCTTGCAAGATATGGTGGAAAAGCTTTTTGCTGAGTGTAGAGCGGCAAGACACGCAGAAGACGCGGATACGCAGCTCTCCGAAGCTAAGTGCCGGTCCCGGGCTTCTTTCGGCACAAACCGCTCTCAGGAGCTCCCTGCGCTCGCCACAATGCTCTGTGTGCGAAGAAGCCGCTTCTTCGCCTGCGGGAGAATCGGCGAGCGGCAGCTTCCAAAAGGCGAAGATGCAAGCTGCAGCACACAGGCTCAGTGTGGGCAGCCTTCAGACTTAGAGAAAACAGTACTTTACCACTCTCCTGCCTTTTCCATGGTTATTCTATTGGAAAAGAACGAGTTTTGGACAACTACCTTTCATTCTTGCCAAACTCTTTGCAGACCCCCGTGCAAGCTTTAGAACAAGATTTTGGATGTTTTCTTTCCTGGCAGAGTTTCTCCTTGCAAGATATGGTGGAAAAGCTTTTTGCTGAGTGTAGAGCGGCAAGACACGCAGAAGACGCGGATACGCAGCTCTCCGAAGCTAAGTGCCGGTCCCGGGCTTCTTTCGGCACAAACCGCTCTCAGGAGCTCCCTGCGCTCGCCACAATGCTCTGTGTGCGAAGAAGCCGCTTCTTCGCCTCCGGGAGAATCGGCGAGCGGCAGCTTCCCAAAGGCGAAGATGCAAGCTGCAGCACGCAGGCACAGTGTGGGCAGCATTCAGACTTAGAGAAAACAGTACTTTACCACTCTCCTGCCTTTTCCATGGTTATTCTATTGGAAAAGAACGAGTTTTGGACAACTACCTTTCATTCTTGCCAAACTCTTTGCAGACCCCCGTGCAAGCTTTAGAACAAGATTTTGGATGTTTTCTTTCCTGGCAGAGTTTCTCCTTGCAAGATATGGTGGAAAAGCTTTTGGCTGAGTGTAGAGCGGCAAGACACGCAGAAGACGCAGATACGCAGCTCTCCGAAGCTAAGTGCCGGTCCCGGGCTTCTTTCGGCACAAACCGCTCTCAGGAGCTCCCTGCGCTCGCCACAATGCTCTGTGTGCGAAGAAGCCGCTTCTTCGCCTCCGGGAGAATCGGCGAGCGGCAGCTTCCCAAAGGCGAAGATGCAAGCTGCAGCACACAGGCACAGTGTGGGCAGCCTTCAGACTTAGAGAAAACAGTACTTTACCACTCTCCTGCCTTTTCCATGGTTATTCTATTGGAAAAGAACGAGTTTTGGACAACTACCTTTCATTCTTGCCAAACTCTTTGCAGACCCCCGTGCAAGCTTTAGAACAAGATTTTGGATGTTTTCTTCCCTGGCAGAGTTTCTCCTTGCAAGATATGGTGGAAAAGCTTTTTGCTGAGTGTAGAGCGGCAAGACACGCAGAAGACGCGGATACGCAGCTCTCCGAAGCTAAGTGCCGGTCCCGGGCTTCTTTCGGCACAAACCGCTCTCAGGAGCTCCCTGCGCTCGCCACAATGCTCTGTGTGCGAAGAAGCCGCTTCTTCGCCTGCGGGAGAATCGGCGAGCGGCAGCTTCCAAAAGGCGAAGATGCAAGCTGCAGCACACAGGCTCAGTGTGGGCAGCCTTCAGACTTAGAGAAAACAGTACTTTACCACTCTCCTGCCTTTTCCATGGTTATTCTATTGGAAAAGAACGAGTTTTGGACAACTACCTTTCATTCTTGCCAAACTCTTTGCAGACCCCCGTGCAAGCTTTAGAACAAGATTTTGGATGTTTTCTTTCCTGGCAGAGTTTCTCCTTGCAAGATATGCTGGAAAAGCTTTTTGCTGAGTGTAGAGCGGCAAGACACGCAGAAGACGCGGATACGCAGCTCTCCGAAGCTAAGTGCCGGTCCCGGGCTTCTTTCGGCACAAACCGCTCTCAGGAGCTCCCTGCGCTCGCCACAATGCTCTGTGTGCGAAGAAGCCGCTTCTTCGCCTCCGGGAGAATCGGCGAGCGGCAGCTTCCCAAAGGCGAAGATGCAAGCTGCAGCACGCAGGCACAGTGTGGGCAGCATTCAGACTTAGAGAAAACAGTACTTTACCACTCTCCTGCCTTTTCCATGGTTATTCTATTGGAAAAGAACGAGTTTTGGACAACTACCTTTCATTCTTGCCAAACTCTTTGCAGACCCCCGTGCAAGCTTTAGAACAAGATTTTGGATGTTTTCTTTCCTGGCAGAGTTTCTCCTTGCAAGATATGGTGGAAAAGCTTTTGGCTGAGTGTAGAGCGGCAAGACACGCAGAAGACGCAGATACGCAGCTCTCCGAAGCTAAGTGCCGGTCCCGGGCTTCTTTCGGCACAAACCGCTCTCAGGAGCTCCCTGCGCTCGCCACAATGCTCTGTGTGCGAAGAAGCCGCTTCTTCGCCTCCGGGAGAATCGGCGAGCGGCAGCTTCCAAAAGGCGAAGATGCAAGCTGCGGCACACAGGCACAGTGTGGGCAGCATTCAGACTTAGAGAAAACAGTACTTTACCACTCTCCTGCCTTTTCCATGGTTATTCTATTGGAAAAGAACGAGTTTTGGACAACTACCTTTCATTCTTGCCAAACTCTTTGCAGACCCCCGTGCAAGCTTTAGAACAAGATTTTGGATGTTTTCTTTCCTGGCAGAGTTTCTCCTTGCAAGATATGGTGGAAAAGCTTTTTGCTGAGTGTAGAGCGGCAAGACACGCAGAAGACGCAGATACGCAGCTCTCCGAAGCTAAGTGCCGGTCCCGGGCTTCTTTCGGCACAAACCGCTCTCAGGAGCTCCCTGCGCTGGCCACAATGCTCTGTGTGCGAAGAAGCCGCTTCTTCGCCTGCGGGAGAATCGGCGAGCGGCAGCTTCCCAAAGGCGAAGATGCAAGCTGCAGCACACAGGCACAGTGTGGGCAGCCTTCAGACTTAGAGAAAACAGTACTTTACCACTCTCCTGCCTTTTCCATGGTTATTCTATTGGAAAAGAACGAGTTTTGGACAACTACCTTTCATTCTTGCCAAACTCTTTGCAGACCCCCGTGCAAGCTTTAGAACAAGTTTTTGGATGTTTTCTTTCCTGGCAGAGTTTCTCCTTGCAAGATATGGTGGAAAAGCTTTTTGCTGAGTGTAGAGCGGCAAGACACGCAGAAGACGCAGATACGCAGCTCTCCGAAGCTAAGTGCCGGTCCCGGGCTTCTTTCGGCACAAACCGCTCTCAGGAGCTCCCTGCGCTCGCCACAATGCTCTGTGTGCGAAGAAGCCGCTTCTTCGCCTGCGGGAGAATCGGCGAGCGGCAGCTTCCCAAAGGCGAAGATGCAAGCTGCAGCACACAGGCACAGTGTGGGCAGCCTTCAGACTTAGAGAAAACAGTACTTTACCACTCTCCTGCCTTTTCCATGGTTATTCTATTGGAAAAGAACGAGTTTTGGACAACTACCTTTCATTCTTGCCAAACTCTTTGCAGACCCCCGTGCAAGCTTTAGAACAAGATTTTGGATGTTTTCTTTCCTGGCAGAGTTTCTCCTTGCAAGATATGGTGGAAAAGCTTTTTGCTGAGTATAGAGCGGCAAGACACGCAGAAGACGCAGATACGCAGCTCTCCGAAGCTAAGTGCCGGTCCCGGGCTTCTTTCGGCACAAACCGCTCTCAGGAGCTCCCTGCGCTCGCCACAATGCTCTGTGTGCGAAGAAGCCGCTTCTTCGCCTCCGGGAGAATCGGCGAGCGGCAGCTTGCCAAAGGCGAAGATGCAAGCTGCAGCACACAGGCACAGTGTGGGCAGCCTTCAGACTTAGAGAAAACAGTACTTTACCACTCTCCTGCCTTTTCCATGGTTATTCTATTGGAAAAGAACGAGTTTTGGACAACTACCTTTCATTCTTGCCAAACTCTTTGCAGACCCCTGTGCAAGCTTTAGAACAAGATTTTGGATGTTTTCTTTCCTGGCAGAGTTTCTCCTTGCAAGATATGGTGGAAAAGCTTTTTGCTGAGTATAGAGCGGCAAGACACGCAGAAGACGCAGATACGCAGCTCTCCGAAGCTAAGTGCCGGTCCCGGGCTTCTTTCGGCACAAACCGCTCTCAGGAGCTCCCTGCGCTCGCCACAATGCTCTGTGTGCGAAGAAGCCGCTTCTTCGCCTCCGGGAGAATCGGCGAGCGGCAGCTTCCCAAAGGCGAAGATGCAAGCTGCAGCACACAGGCACAATGTGGGAAGCCTTCAGACTTAGAGAAAACAGTACTTTACCACTCTCCTGCCTTATCCATGGTTATTATATTGGAAAAGAACGAGTTTTGGACAACTACCTTTCATTCTTGCCAAACTCTTTGCAGACCTGCGTGCAAGCTTTAGAACAAGATTTTGGATGTTTTCTTTCCTGGCAGAGTTTCTCCTTGCAAGATATGGTGAAAAAGCTTTTTGCTGAGTGTAGAGCGGCAAGACACGCAGAAGACACAGATACGCAGCTCTCCGAAGCTAAGTGCCGGTCCTGGGCTTCTTTCGGCACAAACCGCTCTCAGGAGCTCCCTGCGCTCGCCACAATGCTCTGTGTGTGAAGAAGCCGCTTCTTCGCCTGCGGGAGAATCGGCGAGCGGCAGCTTCCCAAAGGCGAAGATGCAAGCTGCAGCACACAGGCACAGTGTGGGCAGCATTCAGACTTAGAGAAAACAGTACTTTACCACTCTCCTGCCTTTTCCATGGTTATTCTATTGGAAAAGAACGAGTTTTGGACAACTACCTTTCATTCTTGCCAAACTCTTTGCAGACCCCCGTGCAAGCTTTAGAACAAGATTTTGGATGTTTTCTTTCCTGGCAGAGTTTCTCCTTGCAAGATATGGTGGAAAAGCTTTTGGCTGAGTGTAGAGCGGCAAGACACGCAGAAGACGCAGATACGCAGCTCTCCGAAGCTAAGTGCCGGTCCCGGGCTTCTTTCGGCACAAACCGCTCTCAGGAGCTCCCTGCGCTCGCCACAATGCTCTGTGTGCGAAGAAGCCGCTTCTTCGCCTGCGGGAGAATCGGCGAGCGGCAGCTTCCCAAAGGCGAAGATGCAAGCTGCAGCACACAGGCACAGTGTGGGCAGCCTTCAGACTTAGAGAAAACAGTACTTTACCACTCTCCTGCCTTTTCCATGGTTATTCTATTGGAAAAGAACGAGTTTTGGACAACTACCTTTCATTCTTGCCATACTCTTTGCAGACCCGCGTGCAAGCTTTAGAACAAGATTTTGGATGTTTTCTTTCCTGGCAGAGTTTCTCCTTGCAAGATATGGTGGAAAAGCTTTTGGCTGAGTGTAGAGCGGCAAGACACGCAGAAGACGCAGATACGCAGCTCTCCGAAGCTAAGTGCCGGTCCCGGGCTTCTTTCGGCACAAACCGCTCTCAGGAGCTCCCTGCGCTCGCCACAATGCTCTGTGTGCGAAGAAGCCGCTTCTTCGCCTGCGGGAGAATCGGCGAGCGGCAGCTTCCCAAAGGCGAAGATGCAAGCTGCAGCACACAGGCACAGTGTGGGCAGCCTTCAGACTTAGAGAAAACAGTACTTTACCACTCTCCTGCCTTTTCCATGGTTATTCTATTGGAAAAGAACGAGTTTTGGACAACTACCTTTCATTCTTGCCAAACTCTTTGCAGACCCCCGTGCAAGCTTTAGAACAAGATTTTGGATGTTTTCTTTCCTGGCAGAGTTTCTCCTTGCAAGATATGGTGGAAAAGCTTTTGGCTGAGTGTAGAGCGGCAAGACACGCAGAAGACGCAGATACGCAGCTCTCCGAAGCTAAGTGCCGGTCCCGGGCTTCTTTCGGCACAAACCGCTCTCAGGAGCTCCCTGCGCTCGCCACAATGCTCTGTGTGCGAAGAAGTCGCTTCTTCGCCTCCGGGAGAATCGGCGAGCGGCAGCTTCCCAAAGGCAAAGATGCAAGCTGCAGCACACAGGCACAGTGTGGGCAGCCTTCAGACTTAGAGAAAACAGTACTTTACCACTCTCCTGCCTTTTCCATGGTTATTCTATTGGAAAAGAACGAGTTTTGGACAACTACCTTTCATTCTTGCCAAACTCTTTGCAGACCCCCGTGCAAGCTTTAGAACAAGTTTTTGGATGTTTTCTTTCCTGGCAGAGTTTCTTCTTGCAAGATATGGTGGAAAAGCTTTTTGCTGAGTGTAGAGCGGCAAGACACGCAGAAGACGCGGATACGCAGCTCTCCGAAGCTAAGTGCCGGTCCCGGGCTTCTTTCGGCACAAACCTCTCTCAGGAGCTCCCTGCGCCCTCCACAATGCTCTGTGTGCGAAGAAGCTGCTTCTTCGCCTCCGGGAGAATCGGCGAGCGGCAGCTTCCCAAAGGCGAAGATGCAAGCTGCAGCACACAGGCACAGTGTGGGCAGCATTCAGACTTAGAGAAAACAGTACTTTACCACTCTCCTGCCTTTTCCATGGTTATTCTATTGGAAAAGAACGAGTTTTGGACAACTACCTTTCATTCTTGCCAAACTCTTTGCAGACCCGCGTGCAAGCTTTAGAACAAGATTTTGGATGTTTTCTTTCCTGGCAGAGTTTCTCCTTGCAAGATATGGTGGAAAAGCTTTTTGCTGAGTGTAGAGCGGCAAGACACGCAGAAGACGCAGATACGCAGCTCTCCGAAGCTAAGTGCCGGTCCCGGGCTTCTTTCGGCACAAACCGCTCTCAGGAGCTCCCTGCGCTCGCCACAATGCTCTGTGTGCGAAGAAGCCGCTTCTTCGCCTCCGGGAGAATCGGCGAGCGGCAGCTTCCCAAAGGCGAAGATGCAAGCTGCAGCACACAGGCACAGTGTGGGCAGCCTTCAGACTTAGAGAAAACAGTACTTTACCACTCTCCTGCCTTTTCCATGGTTATTCTATTGGAAAAGAACGAGTTTTGGACAACTACCTTTCATTCTTGCCAAACTCTTTGCAGACCCCCGTGCAAGCTTTAGAACAAGATTTTGGATGTTTTCTTTCCTGGCAGAGTTTCTCCTTGCAAGATATGGTGGAAAAGCTTTTGGCTGAGTGTAGAGCGGCAAGACACGCAGAAGACGCAGATACGCAGCTCTCCGAAGCTAAGTGCCGGTCCCGGGCTTCTTTCGGCACAAACCGCTCTCAGGAGCTCCCTGCGCTCGCCACAATGCTCTGTGTGTGAAGAAGCCGCTTCTTCGCCTGCGGGAGAATCGGCGAGCGGCAGCTTCCCAAAGGCGAAGATGCAAGCTGCAGCACACAGGCTCAGTGTGGGCAGCCTTCAGACTTAGAGAAAACAGTACTTTACCACTCTCCTGCCTTTTCCATGGTTATTCTATTGGAAAAGAACGAGTTTTGGACAACTACCTTTCATTCTTGCCAAACTCTTTGCAGACCCCCGTGCAAGCTTTAGAACAAGATTTTGGATGTTTTCTTTCCTGGCAGAGTTTCTCCTTGCAAGATATGGTGGAAAAGCTTTTTGCTGAGTGTAGAGCGGCAAGACACGCAGAAGACGCGGATACGCAGCTCTCCGAAGCTAAGTGCCGGTCCCGGGCTTCTTTCGGCACAAACCGCTCTCAGGAGCTCCCTGCGCTCGCCACAATGCTCTGTGTGCGAAGAAGCCGCTTCTTCGCCTGCGGGAGAATCGGCGAGCGGCAGCTTCCCAAAGGCGAAGATGCAAGCTGCAGCACACAGGCTCAGTGTGGGCAGCCTTCAGACTTAGAGAAAACAGTACTTTACCACTCTCCTGCCTTTTCCATGGTTATTCTATTGGAAAAGAACGAGTTTTGGACAACTACCTTTCATTCTTGCCAAACTCTTTGCAGACCCCCGTGCAAGCTTTAGAACAAGATTTTGGATGTTTTCTTTCCTGGCAGAGTTTCTCCTTGCAAGATATGGTGGAAAAGCTTTTTGCTGAGTGTAGAGCGGCAAGACACGCAGAAGACGCAGATACGCAGCTCTCCGAAGCTAAGTGCCGGTCCCGGGCTTCTTTCGGCACAAACCGCTCTCAGGAGCTCCCTGCGCTCGCCACAATGCTCTGTGTGCGAAGAAGCCGCTTCTTCGCCTCCGGGAGAATCGGCGAGCGGCAGCTTCCCAAAGGCGAAGATGCAAGCTGCAGCACGCAGGCACAGTGTGGGCAGCATTCAGACTTAGAGAAAACAGTACTTTACCACTCTCCTGCCTTTTCCATGGTTATTCTATTGGAAAAGAACGAGTTTTGGACAACTACCTTTCATTCTTGCCAAACTCTTTGCAGACCCCCGTGCAAGCTTTAGAACAAGATTTTGGATGTTTTCTTTCCTGGCAGAGTTTCTCCTTGCAAGATATGGTGGAAAAGCTTTTGGCTGAGTGTAGAGCGGCAAGACACGCAGAAGACGCAGATACGCAGCTCTCCGAAGCTAAGTGCCGGTCCCGGGCTTCTTTCGGCACAAACCGCTCTCAGGAGCTCCCTGCGCTCGCCACAATGCTCTGTGTGCGAAGAAGCCGCTTCTTCGCCTCCGGGAGAATCGGCGAGCGGCAGCTTCCCAAAGGCGAAGATGCAAGCTGCAGCACGCAGGCACAGTGTGGGCAGCATTCAGACTTAGAGAAAAACAGTACTTTACCACTCTCCTGCCTTTTCCATGGTTATTCTATTGGAAAAGAACGAGTTTTGGACAACTACCTTTCATTCTTGCCAATACTCTTTGCAGACCCGCGTGCAAGCTTTAGAACAAGATTTTGGATGTTTTCTTTCCTGGCAGAGTTTCTCCTTGCAAGATATGGTGGAAAAGCTTTTGGCTGAGTGTAGAGCGGCAAGACACGCAGAAGACGCAGATACGCAGCTCTCCGAAGCTAAGTGCCGGTCCCGGGCTTCTTTCGGCACAAACCGCTCTCAGGAGCTCCCTGCGCTCGCCACAATGCTCTGTGTGCGAAGAAGCCGCTTCTTCGCCTGCGGGAGAATCGGCGAGCGGCAGCTTCCCAAAGGCGAAGATGCAAGCTGCAGCACACAGGCACAGTGTGGGCAGCCTTCAGACTTAGAGAAAACAGTACTTTACCACTCTCCTGCCTTTTCCATGGTTATTCTATTGGAAAAGAACGAGTTTTGGACAACTACCTTTCATTCTTGCCAAACTCTTTGCAGACCCCCGTGCAAGCTTTAGAACAAGATTTTGGATGTTTTCTTTCCTGGCAGAGTTTCTCCTTGCAAGATATGGTGGAAAAGCTTTTTTGCTGAGTGTAGAGCGGCAAGACACGCAGAAGACGCGGATACGCAGCTCTCCGAAGCTAAGTGCCGGTCCCGGGCTTCTTTCGGCACAAACCGCTCTCAGGAGCTCCCTGCGCTCGCCACAATGCTCTGTGTGCGAAGAAGGCCGCTTCTTCGCCTGCGGGAGAATCGGCGAGCGGCAGCTTCCCAAAGGCGAAGATGCAAGCTGCAACAGGCACAGTGTGGGCAGCCTTCAGACTTAGAGAAAACAGTACTTTACCACTCTCCTGCCTTTTCCATGGTTATTCTATTGGAAAAGAACGAGTTTTGGACAACTACCTTTCATTCTTGCCAAACTCTTTGCAGACCCCCGTGCAAGCTTTAGAACAAGATTTTGGATGTTTTCTTTCCTGGCAGAGTTTCTCCTTGCAAGATATGGTGGAAAAGCTTTTTGCTGAGTATAGAGCGGCAAGACACGCAGAAGACGCAGATACGCAGCTCTCCGAAGCTAAGTGCCGGTCCCGGGCTTCTTTCGGCACAAACCGCTCTCAGGAGCTCCCTGCGCTCGCCACAATGCTCTGTGTGCGAAGAAGCCGCTTCTTCGCCTCCGGGAGAATCGGCGAGCGGCAGCTTGCCAAAGGCGAAGATGCAAGCTGCAGCACACAGGCACAGTGTGGGCAGCCTTCAGACTTAGAGAAAACAGTACTTTACCACTCTCCTGCCTTTTCCATGGTTATTCTATTGGAAAAGAACGAGTTTTGGACAACTACCTTTCATTCTTGCCAAACTCTTTGCAGACCCCTGTGCAAGCTTTAGAACAAGATTTTGGATGTTTTCTTTCCTGGCAGAGTTTCTCCTTGCAAGATATGGTGGAAAAGCTTTTTGCTGAGTATAGAGCGGCAAGACACGCAGAAGACGCAGATACGCAGCTCTCCGAAGCTAAGTGCCGGTCCCGGGCTTCTTTCGGCACAAACCGCTCTCAGGAGCTCCCTGCGCTCGCCACAATGCTCTGTGTGCGAAGAAGCCGCTTCTTCGCCTCCGGGAGAATCGGCGAGCGGCAGCTTCCCAAAGGCGAAGATGCAAGCTGCAGCACACAGGCACAATGTGGGAAGCCTTCAGACTTAGAGAAAACAGTACTTTACCACTCTCCTGCCTTATCCATGGTTATTATATTGGAAAAGAACGAGTTTTGGACAACTACCTTTCATTCTTGCCAAACTCTTTGCAGACCTGCGTGCAAGCTTTAGAACAAGTTTTTGGATGTTTTCTTTCCTGGCAGAGTTTCTCCTTGCAAGATATGGTGAAAAAGCTTTTTGCTGAGTGTAGAGCGGCAAGACACGCAGAAGACACAGATACGCAGCTCTCCGAAGCTAAGTGCCGGTCCTGGGCTTCTTTCGGCACAAACCGCTCTCAGGAGCTCCCTGCGCTCGCCACAATGCTCTGTGTGTGAAGAAGCCGCTTCTTCGCCTGCGGGAGAATCGGCGAGCGGCAGCTTCCCAAAGGCGAAGATGCAAGCTGCAGCACACAGGCACAGTGTGGGCAGCATTCAGACTTAGAGAGAAAACAGTACTTTACCACTCTCCTGCCTTTTCCATGGTTATTCTATTGGAAAAGAACGAGTTTTGGACAACTACCTTTCATTCTTGCCAAACTCTTTGCAGACCCCCGTGCAAGCTTTAGAACAAGATTTTGGATGTTTTCTTTCCTGGCAGAGTTTCTCCTTGCAAGATATGGTGGAAAAGCTTTTGGCTGAGTGTAGAGCGGCAAGACACGCAGAAGACGCAGATACGCAGCTCTCCGAAGCTAAGTGCCGGTCCCGGGCTTCTTTCGGCACAAACCGCTCTCAGGAGCTCCCTGCGCTCGCCACAATGCTCTGTGTGCGAAGAAGCCGCTTCTTCGCCTCCGGGAGAATCGGCGAGCGGCAGCTTCCCAAAGGCGAAGATGCAAGCTGCAGCACACAGGCACAGTGTGGGCAGCCTTCAGACTTAGAGAAAACAGTACTTTACCACTCTCCTGCCTTTTCCATGGTTATTCTATTGGAAAAGAACGAGTTTTGGACAACTACCTTTCATTCTTGCCATACTCTTTGCAGACCCGCGTGCAAGCTTTAGAACAAGATTTTGGATGTTTTCTTTCCTGGCAGAGTTTCTCCTTGCAAGATATGGTGGAAAAGCTTTTGGCTGAGTGTAGAGCGGCAAGACACGCAGAAGACGCAGATACGCAGCTCTCCGAAGCTAAGTGCCGGTCCCGGGCTTCTTTCGGCACAAACCGCTCTCAGGAGCTCCCTGCGCTCGCCACAATGCTCTGTGTGCGAAGAAGCCGCTTCTTCGCCTGCGGGAGAATCGGCGAGCGGCAGCTTCCCAAAGGCGAAGATGCAAGCTGCAGCACACAGGCACAGTGTGGGCAGCCTTCAGACTTAGAGAAAACAGTACTTTACCACTCTCCTGCCTTTTCCATGGTTATTCTATTGGAAAAGAACGAGTTTTGGACAACTACCTTTCATTCTTGCCAAACTCTTTGCAGACCCCCGTGCAAGCTTTAGAACAAGATTTTGGATGTTTTCTTTCCTGGCAGAGTTTCTCCTTGCAAGATATGGTGGAAAAGCTTTTGGCTGAGTGTAGAGCGGCAAGACACGCAGAAGACGCAGATACGCAGCTCTCCGAAGCTAAGTGCCGGTCCCGGGCTTCTTTCGGCACAAACCGCTCTCAGGAGCTCCCTGCGCTCGCCACAATGCTCTGTGTGCGAAGAAGTCGCTTCTTCGCCTCCGGGAGAATCGGCGAGCGGCAGCTTCCCAAAGGCAAAGATGCAAGCTGCAGCACACAGGCACAGTGTGGGCAGCCTTCAGACTTAGAGAAAACAGTACTTTACCACTCTCCTGCCTTTTCCATGGTTATTCTATTGGAAAAGAACGAGTTTTGGACAACTACCTTTCATTCTTGCCAAACTCTTTGCAGACCCCCGTGCAAGCTTTAGAACAAGTTTTTGGATGTTTTCTTTCCTGGCAGAGTTTCTTCTTGCAAGATATGGTGGAAAAGCTTTTTGCTGAGTGTAGAGCGGCAAGACACGCAGAAGACGCGGATACGCAGCTCTCCGAAGCTAAGTGCCGGTCCCGGGCTTCTTTCGGCACAAACCTCTCTCAGGAGCTCCCTGCGCCCTCCACAATGCTCTGTGTGCGAAGAAGCTGCTTCTTCGCCTCCGGGAGAATCGGCGAGCGGCAGCTTCCCAAAGGCGAAGATGCAAGCTGCAGCACACAGGCACAGTGTGGGCAGCATTCAGACTTAGAGAAAACAGTACTTTACCACTCTCCTGCCTTTTCCATGGTTATTCTATTGGAAAAGAACGAGTTTTGGACAACTACCTTTCATTCTTGCCAAACTCTTTGCAGACCCGCGTGCAAGCTTTAGAACAAGATTTTGGATGTTTTCTTTCCTGGCAGAGTTTCTCCTTGCAAGATATGGTGGAAAAGCTTTTTGCTGAGTGTAGAGCGGCAAGACACGCAGAAGACGCAGATACGCAGCTCTCCGAAGCTAAGTGCCGGTCCCGGGCTTCTTTCGGCACAAACCGCTCTCAGGAGCTCCCTGCGCTCGCCACAATGCTCTGTGTGCGAAGAAGCCGCTTCTTCGCCTCCGGGAGAATCGGCGAGCGGCAGCTTCCCAAAGGCGAAGATGCAAGCTGCAGCACACAGGCACAGTGTGGGCAGCCTTCAGACTTAGAGAAAACAGTACTTTACCACTCTCCTGCCTTTTCCATGGTTATTCTATTGGAAAAGAACGAGTTTTGGACAACTACCTTTCATTCTTGCCAAACTCTTTGCAGACCCCCGTGCAAGCTTTAGAACAAGATTTTGGATGTTTTCTTTCCTGGCAGAGTTTCTCCTTGCAAGATATGGTGGAAAAGCTTTTGGCTGAGTGTAGAGCGGCAAGACACGCAGAAGACGCAGATACGCAGCTCTCCGAAGCTAAGTGCCGGTCCCGGGCTTCTTTCGGCACAAACCGCTCTCAGGAGCTCCCTGCGCTCGCCACAATGCTCTGTGTGTGAAGAAGCCGCTTCTTCGCCTGCGGGAGAATCGGCGAGCGGCAGCTTCCCAAAGGCGAAGATGCAAGCTGCAGCACACAGGCTCAGTGTGGGCAGCCTTCAGACTTAGAGAAAACAGTACTTTACCACTCTCCTGCCTTTTCCATGGTTATTCTATTGGAAAAGAACGAGTTTTGGACAACTACCTTTCATTCTTGCCAAACTCTTTGCAGACCCCCGTGCAAGCTTTAGAACAAGATTTTGGATGTTTTCTTTCCTGGCAGAGTTTCTCCTTGCAAGATATGGTGGAAAAGCTTTTTGCTGAGTGTAGAGCGGCAAGACACGCAGAAGACGCGGATACGCAGCTCTCCGAAGCTAAGTGCCGGTCCCGGGCTTCTTTCGGCACAAACCGCTCTCAGGAGCTCCCTGCGCTCGCCACAATGCTCTGTGTGCGAAGAAGCCGCTTCTTCGCCTGCGGGAGAATCGGCGAGCGGCAGCTTCCCAAAGGCGAAGATGCAAGCTGCAGCACACAGGCTCAGTGTGGGCAGCCTTCAGACTTAGAGAAAACAGTACTTTACCACTCTCCTGCCTTTTCCATGGTTATTCTATTGGAAAAGAACGAGTTTTGGACAACTACCTTTCATTCTTGCCAAACTCTTTGCAGACCCCCGTGCAAGCTTTAGAACAAGATTTTGGATGTTTTCTTTCCTGGCAGAGTTTCTCCTTGCAAGATATGGTGGAAAAGCTTTTTGCTGAGTGTAGAGCGGCAAGACACGCAGAAGACGCAGATACGCAGCTCTCCGAAGCTAAGTGCCGGTCCCGGGCTTCTTTCGGCACAAACCGCTCTCAGGAGCTCCCTGCGCTCGCCACAATGCTCTGTGTGCGAAGAAGCCGCTTCTTCGCCTCCGGGAGAATCGGCGAGCGGCAGCTTCCCAAAGGCGAAGATGCAAGCTGCAGCACGCAGGCACAGTGTGGGCAGCATTCAGACTTAGAGAAAACAGTACTTTACCACTCTCCTGCCTTTTCCATGGTTATTCTATTGGAAAAGAACGAGTTTTGGACAACTACCTTTCATTCTTGCCAAACTCTTTGCAGACCCCCGTGCAAGCTTTAGAACAAGATTTTGGATGTTTTCTTTCCTGGCAGAGTTTCTCCTTGCAAGATATGGTGGAAAAGCTTTTGGCTGAGTGTAGAGCGGCAAGACACGCAGAAGACGCAGATACGCAGCTCTCCGAAGCTAAGTGCCGGTCCCGGGCTTCTTTCGGCACAAACCGCTCTCAGGAGCTCCCTGCGCTCGCCACAATGCTCTGTGTGCGAAGAAGCCGCTTCTTCGCCTCCGGGAGAATCGGCGAGCGGCAGCTTCCCAAAGGCGAAGATGCAAGCTGCAGCACGCAGGCACAGTGTGGGCAGCATTCAGACTTAGAGAAAACAGTACTTTACCACTCTCCTGCCTTTTCCATGGTTATTCTATTGGAAAAGAACGAGTTTTGGACAACTACCTTTCATTCTTGCCATACTCTTTGCAGACCCGCGTGCAAGCTTTAGAACAAGATTTTGGATGTTTTCTTTCCTGGCAGAGTTTCTCCTTGCAAGATATGGTGGAAAAGCTTTTGGCTGAGTGTAGAGCGGCAAGACACGCAGAAGACGCAGATACGCAGCTCTCCGAAGCTAAGTGCCGGTCCCGGGCTTCTTTCGGCACAAACCGCTCTCAGGAGCTCCCTGCGCTCGCCACAATGCTCTGTGTGCGAAGAAGCCGCTTCTTCGCCTGCGGGAGAATCGGCGAGCGGCAGCTTCCCAAAGGCGAAGATGCAAGCTGCAGCACACAGGCACAGTGTGGGCAGCCTTCAGACTTAGAGAAAACAGTACTTTACCACTCTCCTGCCTTTTCCATGGTTATTCTATTGGAAAAGAACGAGTTTTGGACAACTACCTTTCATTCTTGCCAAACTCTTTGCAGACCCCCGTGCAAGCTTTAGAACAAGATTTTGGATGTTTTCTTTCCTGGCAGAGTTTCTCCTTGCAAGATATGGTGGAAAAGCTTTTGGCTGAGTGTAGAGCGGCAAGACACGCAGAAGACGCAGATACGCAGCTCTCCGAAGCTAAGTGCCGGTCCCGGGCTTCTTTCGGCACAAACCGCTCTCAGGAGCTCCCTGCGCTCGCCACAATGCTCTGTGTGCGAAGAAGTCGCTTCTTCGCCTCCGGGAGAATCGGCGAGCGGCAGCTTCCCAAAGGCGAAGATGCAAGCTGCAGCACACAGGCACAGTGTGGGCAGCCTTCAGACTTAGAGAAAACAGTACTTTACCACTCTCCTGCCTTTTCCATGGTTATTCTATTGGAAAAGAACGAGTTTTGGACAACTACCTTTCATTCTTGCCAAACTCTTTGCAGACCCCCGTGCAAGCTTTAGAACAAGTTTTTGGATGTTTTCTTTCCTGGCAGAGTTTCTTCTTGCAAGATATGGTGGAAAAGCTTTTTGCTGAGTGTAGAGCGGCAAGACACGCAGAAGACGCGGATACGCAGCTCTCCGAAGCTAAGTGCCGGTCCCGGGCTTCTTTCGGCACAAACCTCTCTCAGGAGCTCCCTGCGCCCTCCACAATGCTCTGTGTGCGAAGAAGCCGCTTCTTCGCCTCCGGGAGAATCGGCGAGCGGCAGCTTCCCAAAGGCGAAGATGCAAGCTGCAGCACACAGGCACAGTGTGGGCAGCATTCAGACTTCGAGAAAACAGTACTTTACCACTCTCCTGCCTTTTCCATGGTTATTCTATTGGAAAAGAACGAGTTTTGGACAACTACCTTTCATTCTTGCCAAACTCTTTGCAGACCCGCGTGCAAGCTTTAGAACAAGATTTTGGATGTTTTCTTTCCTGGCAGAGTTTCTCCTTGCAAGATATGGTGGAAAAGCTTTTTGCTGAGTGTAGAGCGGCAAGACACGCAGAAGACGCAGATACGCAGCTCTCCGAAGCTAAGTGCCGGTCCCGGGCTTCTTTCGGCACAAACCGCTCTCAGGAGCTCCCTGCGCTCGCCACAATGCTCTGTGTGCGAAGAAGCCGCTTCTTCGCCTCCGGGAGAATCGGCGAGCGGCAGCTTCCCAAAGGCGAAGATGCAAGCTGCAGCACACAGGCACAGTGTGGGCAGCCTTCAGACTTAGAGAAAACAGTACTTTACCACTCTCCTGCCTTTTCCATGGTTATTCTATTGGAAAAGAACGAGTTTTGGACAACTACCTTTCATTCTTGCCAAACTCTTTGCAGACCCCCGTGCAAGCTTTAGAACAAGATTTTGGATGTTTTCTTTCCTGGCAGAGTTTCTCCTTGCAAGATATGGTGGAAAAGCTTTTGGCTGAGTGTAGAGCGGCAAGACACGCAGAAGACGCAGATACGCAGCTCTCCGAAGCTAAGTGCCGGTCCCGGGCTTCTTTCGGCACAAACCGCTCTCAGGAGCTCCCTGCGCTCGCCACAATGCTCTGTGTGTGAAGAAGCCGCTTCTTCGCCTGCGGGAGAATCGGCGAGCGGCAGCTTCCCAAAGGCGAAGATGCAAGCTGCAGCACACAGGCTCAGTGTGGGCAGCCTTCAGACTTAGAGAAAACAGTACTTTACCACTCTCCTGCCTTTTCCATGGTTATTCTATTGGAAAAGAACGAGTTTTGGACAACTACCTTTCATTCTTGCCAAACTCTTTGCAGACCCCCGTGCAAGCTTTAGAACAAGATTTTGGATGTTTTCTTTCCTGGCAGAGTTTCTCCTTGCAAGATATGGTGGAAAAGCTTTTTGCTGAGTGTAGAGCGGCAAGACACGCAGAAGACGCGGATACGCAGCTCTCCGAAGCTAAGTGCCGGTCCCGGGCTTCTTTCGGCACAAACCGCTCTCAGGAGCTCCCTGCGCTCGCCACAATGCTCTGTGTGCGAAGAAGCCGCTTCTTCGCCTGCGGGAGAATCGGCGAGCGGCAGCTTCCCAAAGGCGAAGATGCAAGCTGCAGCACACAGGCTCAGTGTGGGCAGCCTTCAGACTTAGAGAAAACAGTACTTTACCACTCTCCTGCCTTTTCCATGGTTATTCTATTGGAAAAGAACGAGTTTTGGACAACTACCTTTCATTCTTGCCAAACTCTTTGCAGACCCCCGTGCAAGCTTTAGAACAAGATTTTGGATGTTTTCTTTCCTGGCAGAGTTTCTCCTTGCAAGATATGGTGGAAAAGCTTTTTGCTGAGTGTAGAGCGGCAAGACACGCAGAAGACGCAGATACGCAGCTCTCCGAAGCTAAGTGCCGGTCCCGGGCTTCTTTCGGCACAAACCGCTCTCAGGAGCTCCCTGCGCTCGCCACAATGCTCTGTGTGCGAAGAAGCCGCTTCTTCGCCTCCGGGAGAATCGGCGAGCGGCAGCTTCCCAAAGGCGAAGATGCAAGCTGCAGCACGCAGGCACAGTGTGGGCAGCCTTCAGACTTAGAGAAAACAGTACTTTACCACTCTCCTGCCTTTTCCATGGTTATTCTATTGGAAAAGAACGAGTTTTGGACAACTACCTTTCATTCTTGCCAAACTCTTTGCAGACCCCCGTGCAAGCTTTAGAACAAGATTTTGGATGTTTTCTTTCCTGGCAGAGTTTCTCCTTGCAAGATATGGTGGAAAAGCTTTTTGCTGAGTGTAGAGCGGCAAGACACACAGAAGACGCAGATACGCAGCTCTCCGAAGCTAAGTGCCGGTCCCGGGCTTCTTTCGGCACAAACCGCTCTCAGGAGCTCCCTGCGCTCGCCACAATGCTCTGTGTGCGAAGAAGCCGCTTCTTCGCCTGCGGGAGAATCGGCGAGCGGCAGCTTCCCAAAGGCGAAGATGCAAGCTGCGGCACACAGGCACAGTGTGGGCAGCATTCAGACTTAGAGAAAACAGTACTTTACCACTCTCCTGCCTTTTCCATGGTTATTCTATTGGAAAAGAACGAGTTTTGGACAACTACCTTTCATTCTTGCCAAACTCTTTGCAGACCCCCGTGCAAGCTTTAGAACAAGATTTTGGATGTTTTCTTTCCTGGCAGAGTTTCTCCTTGCAAGATATGGTGGAAAAGCTTTTTGCTGAGTGTAGAGCGGCAAGACACGCAGAAGACGCAGATACGCAGCTCTCCGAAGCTAAGTGCCGGTCCCGGGCTTCTTTCGGCACAAACCGCTCTCAGCAGCTCCCTGCGCTCGCCACAATGCTCTGTGTGCGAAGAAGCCGCTTCTTCGCCTGCGGGAGAATCGGCGAGCGGCAGCTTCCCAAAGGCGAAGATGCAAGCTGCAGCACACAGGCACAGTGTGGGCAGCATTCAGACTTAGAGAAAACAGTACTTTACCACTCTCCTGCCTTTTCCATGGTTATTCTATTGGAAAAGAACGAGTTTTGGACAACTACCTTTCATTCTTGCCAAACTCTTTGCAGACCCCCGTGCAAGCTTTAGAACAAGTTTTTGGATGTTTTCTTTCCTGGCAGAGTTTCTCCTTGCAAGATATGGTGGAAAAGCTTTTTGCTGAGTGTAGAGCGGCAAGACACGCAGAAGACGCGGATACGCAGCTCTCCGAAGCTAAGTGCCGGTCCCGGGCTTCTTTCGGCACAAACCGCTCTCAGGAGCTCCCTGCGCTCGCCACAATGCTCTGTGTGTGAAGAAGCCGCTTCTTCGCCTCCGGGAGAATCGGCGAGCGGCAGCTTCCCAAAGGCGAAGATGCAAGCTGCAGCACACAGGCACAGTGTGGGCAGCCTTCAGACTTAGAGAAAACAGTACTTTACCACTCTCCTGCCTTTTCCATGGTTATTCTATTGGAAAAGAACGAGTTTTGGACAACTACCTTTCATTCTTGCCAAACTCTTTGCAGACCCCCGTGCAAGCTTTAGAACAAGATTTTGGATGTTTTCTTTCCTGGCAGAGTTTCTCCTTGCAAGATATGGTGGAAAAGCTTTTTGCTGAGTGTAGAGCGGCAAGACACGCAGAAGACGCAGATACGCAGCTCTCCGAAGCTAAGTGCCGGTCCCGGGCTTCTTTCGGCACAAACCGCTCTCAGGAGCTCCCTGCGCTCGCCACAATGCTCTGTGTGCGAAGAAGCCGCTTCTTCGCCTCCGGGAGAATCGGCGAGCGGCAGCTTCCCAAAGGCGAAGATGCAAGCTGCAGCACACAGGCACAGTGTGGGCAGCCTTCAGACTTAGAGAAAACAGTACTTTACCACTCTCCTGCCTTTTCCATGGTTATTCTATTGGAAAAGAACGAGTTTTGGACAACTACCTTTCATTCTTGCCATACTCTTTGCAGACCCGCGTGCAAGCTTTAGAACAAGATTTTGGATGTTTTCTTTCCTGGCAGAGTTTCTCCTTGCAAGATATGGTGGAAAAGCTTTTGGCTGAGTGTAGAGCGGCAAGACACGCAGAAGACGCAGATACGCAGCTCTCCGAAGCTAAGTGCCGGTCCCGGGCTTCTTTCGGCACAAACCGCTCTCAGGAGCTCCCTGCGCTCGCCACAATGCTCTGTGTGCGAAGAAGCCGCTTCTTCGCCTGCGGGAGAATCGGCGAGCGGCAGCTTCCCAAAGGCGAAGATGCAAGCTGCAGCACACAGGCACAGTGTGGGCAGCCTTCAGACTTAGAGAAAACAGTACTTTACCACTCTCCTGCCTTTTCCATGGTTATTCTATTGGAAAAGAACGAGTTTTGGACAACTACCTTTCATTCTTGCCAAACTCTTTGCAGACCCCCGTGCAAGCTTTAGAACAAGATTTTGGATGTTTTCTTTCCTGGCAGAGTTTCTCCTTGCAAGATATGGTGGAAAAGCTTTTGGCTGAGTGTAGAGCGGCAAGACACGCAGAAGACGCAGATACGCAGCTCTCCGAAGCTAAGTGCCGGTCCCGGGCTTCTTTCGGCACAAACCGCTCTCAGGAGCTCCCTGCGCTCGCCACAATGCTCTGTGTGCGAAGAAGTCGCTTCTTCGCCTCCGGGAGAATCGGCGAGCGGCAGCTTCCCAAAGGCGAAGATGCAAGCTGCAGCACACAGGCACAGTGTGGGCAGCCTTCAGACTTAGAGAAAACAGTACTTTACCACTCTCCTGCCTTTTCCATGGTTATTCTATTGGAAAAGAACGAGTTTTGGACAACTACCTTTCATTCTTGCCAAACTCTTTGCAGACCCCCGTGCAAGCTTTAGAACAAGTTTTTGGATGTTTTCTTTCCTGGCAGAGTTTCTTCTTGCAAGATATGGTGGAAAAGCTTTTTGCTGAGTGTAGAGCGGCAAGACACGCAGAAGACGCGGATACGCAGCTCTCCGAAGCTAAGTGCCGGTCCCGGGCTTCTTTCGGCACAAACCTCTCTCAGGAGCTCCCTGCGCCCTCCACAATGCTCTGTGTGCGAAGAAGTCGCTTCTTCGCCTCCGGGAGAATCGGCGAGCGGCAGCTTCCCAAAGGCGAAGATGCAAGCTGCAGCACACAGGCACAGTGTGGGCAGCATTCAGACTTAGAGAAAACAGTACTTTACCACTCTCCTGCCTTTTCCATGGTTATTCTATTGGAAAAGAACGAGTTTTGGACAACTACCTTTCATTCTTGCCAAACTCTTTGCAGACCCCCGTGCAAGCTTTAGAACAAGATTTTGGATGTTTTCTTTCCTGGCAGAGTTTCTCCTTGCAAGATATGGTGGAAAAGCTTTTTGCTGAGTGTAGAGCGGCAAGACACGCAGAAGACGCAGATACGCAGCTCTCCGAAGCTAAGTGCCGGTCCCGGGCTTCTTTCGGCACAAACCGCTCTCAGGAGCTCCCTGCGCTCGCCACAATGCTCTGTGTGCGAAGAAGCCGCTTCTTCGCCTGCGGGAGAATCGGCGAGCGGCAGCTTCCCAAAGGCGAAGATGCAAGCTGCAGCACACAGGCACAGTGTGGGCAGCCTTCAGACTTAGAGAAAACAGTACTTTACCACTCTCCTGCCTTTTCCATGGTTATTCTATTGGAAAAGAACGAGTTTTGGACAACTACCTTTCATTCTTGCCAAACTCTTTGCAGACCCCCGTGCAAGCTTTAGAACAAGATTTTGGATGTTTTCTTTCCTGGCAGAGTTTCTCCTTGCAAGATATGGTGGAAAAGCTTTTGGCTGAGTGTAGAGCGGCAAGACACGCAGAAGACGCAGATACGCAGCTCTCCGAAGCTAAGTGCCGGTCCCGGGCTTCTTTCGGCACAAACCGCTCTCAGGAGCTCCCTGCGCTCGCCACAATGCTCTGTGTGCGAAGAAGCCGCTTCTTCGCCTCCGGGAGAATCGGCGAGCGGCAGCTTCCCAAAGGCGAAGATGCAAGCTGCAGCACGCAGGCACAGTGTGGGCAGCATTCAGACTTAGAGAAAACAGTACTTTACCACTCTCCTGCCTTTTCCATGGTTATTCTATTGGAAAAGAACGAGTTTTGGACAACTACCTTTCATTCTTGCCAAACTCTTTGCAGACCCCCGTGCAAGCTTTAGAACAAGATTTTGGATGTTTTCTTTCCTGGCAGAGTTTCTCCTTGCAAGATATGGTGGAAAAGCTTTTTGCTGAGTGTAGAGCGGCAAGACACACAGAAGACGCAGATACGCAGCTCTCCGAAGCTAAGTGCCGGTCCCGGGCTTCTTTCGGCACAAACCGCTCTCAGGAGCTCCCTGCGCTCGCCACAATGCTCTGTGTGCGAAGAAGCCGCTTCTTCGCCTGCGGGAGAATCGGCGAGCGGCAGCTTCCCAAAGGCGAAGATGCAAGCTGCGGCACACAGGCACAGTGTGGGCAGCATTCAGACTTAGAGAAAACAGTACTTTACCACTCTCCTGCCTTTTCCATGGTTATTCTATTGGAAAAGAACGAGTTTTGGACAACTACCTTTCATTCTTGCCAAACTCTTTGCAGACCCCCGTGCAAGCTTTAGAACAAGATTTTGGATGTTTTCTTTCCTGGCAGAGTTTCTCCTTGCAAGATATGGTGGAAAAGCTTTTGGCTGAGTGTAGAGCGGCAAGACACGCAGAAGACGCAGATACGCAGCTCTCCGAAGCTAAGTGCCGGTCCCGGGCTTCTTTCGGCACAAACCGCTCTCAGCAGCTCCCTGCGCTCGCCACAATGCTCTGTGTGCGAAGAAGCCGCTTCTTCGCCTGCGGGAGAATCGGCGAGCGGCAGCTTCCCAAAGGCGAAGATGCAAGCTGCAGCACACAGGCACAGTGTGGGCAGCATTCAGACTTAGAGAAAACAGTACTTTACCACTCTCCTGCCTTTTCCATGGTTATTCTATTGGAAAAGAACGAGTTTTGGACAACTACCTTTCATTCTTGCCAAACTCTTTGCAGACCCCCGTGCAAGCTTTAGAACAAGTTTTTGGATGTTTTCTTTCCTGGCAGAGTTTCTCCTTGCAAGATATGGTGGAAAAGCTTTTTGCTGAGTGTAGAGCGGCAAGACACGCAGAAGACGCGGATACGCAGCTCTCCGAAGCTAAGTGCCGGTCCCGGGCTTCTTTCGGCACAAACCGCTCTCAGGAGCTCCCTGCGCTCGCCACAATGCTCTGTGTGTGAAGAAGCCGCTTCTTCGCCTCCGGGAGAATCGGCGAGCGGCAGCTTCCCAAAGGCGAAGATGCAAGCTGCAGCACACAGGCACAGTGTGGGCAGCCTTCAGACTTAGAGAAAACAGTACTTTACCACTCTCCTGCCTTTTCCATGGTTATTCTATTGGAAAAGAACGAGTTTTGGACAACTACCTTTCATTCTTGCCAAACTCTTTGCAGACCCCCGTGCAAGCTTTAGAACAAGATTTTGGATGTTTTCTTTCCTGGCAGAGTTTCTCCTTGCAAGATATGGTGGAAAAGCTTTTTGCTGAGTGTAGAGCGGCAAGACACGCAGAAGACGCAGATACGCAGCTCTCCGAAGCTAAGTGCCGGTCCCGGGCTTCTTTCGGCACAAACCGCTCTCAGGAGCTCCCTGCGCTCGCCACAATGCTCTGTGTGCGAAGAAGCCGCTTCTTCGCCTCCGGGAGAATCGGCGAGCGGCAGCTTCCCAAAGGCGAAGATGCAAGCTGCAGCACACAGGCACAGTGTGGGCAGCCTTCAGACTTAGAGAAAACAGTACTTTACCACTCTCCTGCCTTTTCCATGGTTATTCTATTGGAAAAGAACGAGTTTTGGACAACTACCTTTCATTCTTGCCATACTCTTTGCAGACCCGCGTGCAAGCTTTAGAACAAGATTTTGGATGTTTTCTTTCCTGGCAGAGTTTCTCCTTGCAAGATATGGTGGAAAAGCTTTTGGCTGAGTGTAGAGCGGCAAGACACGCAGAAGACGCAGATACGCAGCTCTCCGAAGCTAAGTGCCGGTCCCGGGCTTCTTTCGGCACAAACCGCTCTCAGGAGCTCCCTGCGCTCGCCACAATGCTCTGTGTGCGAAGAAGCCGCTTCTTCGCCTGCGGGAGAATCGGCGAGCGGCAGCTTCCCAAAGGCGAAGATGCAAGCTGCAGCACACAGGCACAGTGTGGGCAGCCTTCAGACTTAGAGAAAACAGTACTTTACCACTCTCCTGCCTTTTCCATGGTTATTCTATTGGAAAAGAACGAGTTTTGGACAACTACCTTTCATTCTTGCCAAACTCTTTGCAGACCCCCGTGCAAGCTTTAGAACAAGATTTTGGATGTTTTCTTTCCTGGCAGAGTTTCTCCTTGCAAGATATGGTGGAAAAGCTTTTGGCTGAGTGTAGAGCGGCAAGACACGCAGAAGACGCAGATACGCAGCTCTCCGAAGCTAAGTGCCGGTCCCGGGCTTCTTTCGGCACAAACCGCTCTCAGGAGCTCCCTGCGCTCGCCACAATGCTCTGTGTGCGAAGAAGTCGCTTCTTCGCCTCCGGGAGAATCGGCGAGCGGCAGCTTCCCAAAGGCGAAGATGCAAGCTGCAGCACACAGGCACAGTGTGGGCAGCCTTCAGACTTAGAGAAAACAGTACTTTACCACTCTCCTGCCTTTTCCATGGTTATTCTATTGGAAAAGAACGAGTTTTGGACAACTACCTTTCATTCTTGCCAAACTCTTTGCAGACCCCCGTGCAAGCTTTAGAACAAGTTTTTGGATGTTTTCTTTCCTGGCAGAGTTTCTTCTTGCAAGATATGGTGGAAAAGCTTTTTGCTGAGTGTAGAGCGGCAAGACACGCAGAAGACGCGGATACGCAGCTCTCCGAAGCTAAGTGCCGGTCCCGGGCTTCTTTCGGCACAAACCTCTCTCAGGAGCTCCCTGCGCCCTCCACAATGCTCTGTGTGCGAAGAAGTCGCTTCTTCGCCTCCGGGAGAATCGGCGAGCGGCAGCTTCCCAAAGGCGAAGATGCAAGCTGCAGCACACAGGCACAGTGTGGGCAGCATTCAGACTTAGAGAAAACAGTACTTTACCACTCTCCTGCCTTTTCCATGGTTATTCTATTGGAAAAGAACGAGTTTTGGACAACTACCTTTCATTCTTGCCAAACTCTTTGCAGACCCCCGTGCAAGCTTTAGAACAAGATTTTGGATGTTTTCTTTCCTGGCAGAGTTTCTCCTTGCAAGATATGGTGGAAAAGCTTTTTGCTGAGTGTAGAGCGGCAAGACACGCAGAAGACGCAGATACGCAGCTCTCCGAAGCTAAGTGCCGGTCCCGGGCTTCTTTCGGCACAAACCGCTCTCAGGAGCTCCCTGCGCTCGCCACAATGCTCTGTGTGCGAAGAAGCCGCTTCTTCGCCTGCGGGAGAATCGGCGAGCGGCAGCTTCCCAAAGGCGAAGATGCAAGCTGCAGCACACAGGCACAGTGTGGGCAGCCTTCAGACTTAGAGAAAACAGTACTTTACCACTCTCCTGCCTTTTCCATGGTTATTCTATTGGAAAAGAACGAGTTTTGGACAACTACCTTTCATTCTTGCCAAACTCTTTGCAGACCCCCGTGCAAGCTTTAGAACAAGATTTTGGATGTTTTCTTTCCTGGCAGAGTTTCTCCTTGCAAGATATGGTGGAAAAGCTTTTGGCTGAGTGTAGAGCGGCAAGACACGCAGAAGACGCAGATACGCAGCTCTCCGAAGCTAAGTGCCGGTCCCGGGCTTCTTTCGGCACAAACCGCTCTCAGGAGCTCCCTGCGCTCGCCACAATGCTCTGTGTGCGAAGAAGCCGCTTCTTCGCCTCCGGGAGAATCGGCGAGCGGCAGCTTCCCAAAGGCGAAGATGCAAGCTGCAGCACACAGGCACAGTGTGGGCAGCCTTCAGACTTAGAGAAAACAGTACTTTACCACTCTCCTGCCTTTTCCATGGTTATTCTATTGGAAAAGAACGAGTTTTGGACAACTACCTTTCATTCTTGCCAAACTCTTTGCAGACCCCCGTGCAAGCTTTAGAACAAGATTTTGGATGTTTTCTTTCCTGGCAGAGTTTCTCCTTGCAAGATATGGTGGAAAAGCTTTTTGCTGAGTGTAGAGCGGCAAGACACGCAGAAGACGCCGATACGCAGCTCTCCGAAGCTAAGTGCCGGTCCCGGGCTTCTTTCGGCACAAACCGCTCTCAGGAGCTCCCTGCGCTCGCCACAATGCTCTGTGTGCGAAGAAGCCGCTTCTTCGCCTGCGGGAGAATCGGCGAGCGGCAGCTTCCCAAAGGCGAAGATGCAAGCTGCAGCACGCAGGCACAGTGTGGGCAGCCTTCAGACTTAGAGAAAACAGTACTTTACCACTCTCCTGCCTTTTCCATGGTTATTCTATTGGAAAAGAACGAGTTTTGGACAACTACCTTTCATTCTTGCCAAACTCTTTGCAGACCCCCGTGCAAGCTTTAGAACAAGATTTTGGATGTTTTCTTTCCTGGCAGAGTTTCTCCTTGCAAGATATGGTGGAAAAGCTTTTTGCTGAGTGTAGAGCGGCAAGACACGCAGAAGACGCAGATACGCAGCTCTCCGAAGCTAAGTGCCGGTCCCGGGCTTCTTTCGGCACAAACCGCTCTCAGGAGCTCCCTGCGCTCGCCACAATGCTCTGTGTGCGAAGAAGCCGCTTCTTCGCCTGCGGGAGAATCGGCGAGCGGCAGCTTCCCAAAGGCGAAGATGCAAGCTGCAGCACACAGGCACAGTGTGGGCAGCCTTCAGACTTAGAGAAAACAGTACTTTACCACTCTCCTGCCTTTTCCATGGTTATTCTATTGGAAAAGAACGAGTTTTGGACAACTACCTTTCATTCTTGCCAAACTCTTTGCAGACCCCCGTGCAAGCTTTAGAACAAGATTTTGGATGTTTTCTTTCCTGGCAGAGTTTCTCCTTGCAAGATATGGTGGAAAAGCTTTTGGCTGAGTGTAGAGCGGCAAGACACGCAGAAGACGCAGATACGCAGCTCTCCGAAGCTAAGTGCCGGTCCCGGGCTTCTTTCGGCACAAACCGCTCTCAGGAGCTCCCTGCGCTCGCCACAATGCTCTGTGTGCGAAGAAGCCGCTTCTTCGCCTCCGGGAGAATCGGCGAGCGGCAGCTTCCCAAAGGCGAAGATGCAAGCTGCAGCACACAGGCACAGTGTGGGCAGCCTTCAGACTTAGAGAAAACAGTACTTTACCACTCTCCTGCCTTTTCCATGGTTATTCTATTGGAAAAGAACGAGTTTTGGACAACTACCTTTCATTCTTGCCAAACTCTTTGCAGACCCCCGTGCAAGCTTTAGAACAAGATTTTGGATGTTTTCTTTCCTGGCAGAGTTTCTCCTTGCAAGATATGGTGGAAAAGCTTTTTGCTGAGTGTAGAGCGGCAAGACACGCAGAAGACGCCGATACGCAGCTCTCCGAAGCTAAGTGCCGGTCCCGGGCTTCTTTCGGCACAAACCGCTCTCAGGAGCTCCCTGCGCTCGCCACAATGCTCTGTGTGCGAAGAAGCCGCTTCTTCGCCTGCGGGAGAATCGGCGAGCGGCAGCTTCCCAAAGGCGAAGATGCAAGCTGCAGCACACAGGCACAGTGTGGGCAGCCTTCAGACTTAGAGAAAACAGTACTTTACCACTCTCCTGCCTTTTCCATGGTTATTCTATTGGAAAAGAACGAGTTTTGGACAACTACCTTTCATTCTTGCCAAACTCTTTGCAGACCCCCGTGCAAGCTTTAGAACAAGATTTTGGATGTTTTCTTTCCTGGCAGAGTTTCTCCTTGCAAGATATGGTGGAAAAGCTTTTGGCTGAGTGTAGAGCGGCAAGACACGCAGAAGACGCAGATACGCAGCTCTCCGAAGCTAAGTGCCGGTCCCGGGCTTCTTTCGGCACAAACCGCTCTCAGCAGCTCCCTGCGCTCGCCACAATGCTCTGTGTGCGAAGAAGCCGCTTCTTCGCCTGCGGGAGAATCGGCGAGCGGCAGCTTCCCAAAGGCGAAGATGCAAGCTGCAGCACACAGGCACAGTGTGGGCAGCATTCAGACTTAGAGAAAACAGTACTTTACCACTCTCCTGCCTTTTCCATGGTTATTCTATTGGAAAAGAACGAGTTTTGGACAACTACCTTTCATTCTTGCCAAACTCTTTGCAGACCCCCGTGCAAGCTTTAGAACAAGTTTTTGGATGTTTTCTTTCCTGGCAGAGTTTCTCCTTGCAAGATATGGTGGAAAAGCTTTTTGCTGAGTGTAGAGCGGCAAGACACGCAGAAGACGCGGATACGCAGCTCTCCGAAGCTAAGTGCCGGTCCCGGGCTTCTTTCGGCACAAACCGCTCTCAGGAGCTCCCTGCGCTCGCCACAATGCTCTGTGTGTGAAGAAGCCGCTTCTTCGCCTCCGGGAGAATCGGCGAGCGGCAGCTTCCCAAAGGCGAAGATGCAAGCTGCAGCACACAGGCACAGTGTGGGCAGCCTTCAGACTTAGAGAAAACAGTACTTTACCACTCTCCTGCCTTTTCCATGGTTATTCTATTGGAAAAGAACGAGTTTTGGACAACTACCTTTCATTCTTGCCAAACTCTTTGCAGACCCCCGTGCAAGCTTTAGAACAAGATTTTGGATGTTTTCTTTCCTGGCAGAGTTTCTCCTTGCAAGATATGGTGGAAAAGCTTTTTGCTGAGTGTAGAGCGGCAAGACACGCAGAAGACGCAGATACGCAGCTCTCCGAAGCTAAGTGCCGGTCCCGGGCTTCTTTCGGCACAAACCGCTCTCAGGAGCTCCCTGCGCTCGCCACAATGCTCTGTGTGCGAAGAAGCCGCTTCTTCGCCTCCGGGAGAATCGGCGAGCGGCAGCTTCCCAAAGGCGAAGATGCAAGCTGCAGCACACAGGCACAGTGTGGGCAGCCTTCAGACTTAGAGAAAACAGTACTTTACCACTCTCCTGCCTTTTCCATGGTTATTCTATTGGAAAAGAACGAGTTTTGGACAACTACCTTTCATTCTTGCCATACTCTTTGCAGACCCGCGTGCAAGCTTTAGAACAAGATTTTGGATGTTTTCTTTCCTGGCAGAGTTTCTCCTTGCAAGATATGGTGGAAAAGCTTTTGGCTGAGTGTAGAGCGGCAAGACACGCAGAAGACGCAGATACGCAGCTCTCCGAAGCTAAGTGCCGGTCCCGGGCTTCTTTCGGCACAAACCGCTCTCAGGAGCTCCCTGCGCTCGCCACAATGCTCTGTGTGCGAAGAAGCCGCTTCTTCGCCTGCGGGAGAATCGGCGAGCGGCAGCTTCCCAAAGGCGAAGATGCAAGCTGCAGCACACAGGCACAGTGTGGGCAGCCTTCAGACTTAGAGAAAACAGTACTTTACCACTCTCCTGCCTTTTCCATGGTTATTCTATTGGAAAAGAACGAGTTTTGGACAACTACCTTTCATTCTTGCCAAACTCTTTGCAGACCCCCGTGCAAGCTTTAGAACAAGATTTTGGATGTTTTCTTTCCTGGCAGAGTTTCTCCTTGCAAGATATGGTGGAAAAGCTTTTGGCTGAGTGTAGAGCGGCAAGACACGCAGAAGACGCAGATACGCAGCTCTCCGAAGCTAAGTGCCGGTCCCGGGCTTCTTTCGGCACAAACCGCTCTCAGGAGCTCCCTGCGCTCGCCACAATGCTCTGTGTGCGAAGAAGTCGCTTCTTCGCCTCCGGGAGAATCGGCGAGCGGCAGCTTCCCAAAGGCGAAGATGCAAGCTGCAGCACACAGGCACAGTGTGGGCAGCCTTCAGACTTAGAGAAAACAGTACTTTACCACTCTCCTGCCTTTTCCATGGTTATTCTATTGGAAAAGAACGAGTTTTGGACAACTACCTTTCATTCTTGCCAAACTCTTTGCAGACCCCCGTGCAAGCTTTAGAACAAGTTTTTGGATGTTTTCTTTCCTGGCAGAGTTTCTTCTTGCAAGATATGGTGGAAAAGCTTTTTGCTGAGTGTAGAGCGGCAAGACACGCAGAAGACGCGGATACGCAGCTCTCCGAAGCTAAGTGCCGGTCCCGGGCTTCTTTCGGCACAAACCTCTCTCAGGAGCTCCCTGCGCCCTCCACAATGCTCTGTGTGCGAAGAAGTCGCTTCTTCGCCTCCGGGAGAATCGGCGAGCGGCAGCTTCCCAAAGGCGAAGATGCAAGCTGCAGCACACAGGCACAGTGTGGGCAGCATTCAGACTTAGAGAAAACAGTACTTTACCACTCTCCTGCCTTTTCCATGGTTATTCTATTGGAAAAGAACGAGTTTTGGACAACTACCTTTCATTCTTGCCAAACTCTTTGCAGACCCCCGTGCAAGCTTTAGAACAAGATTTTGGATGTTTTCTTTCCTGGCAGAGTTTCTCCTTGCAAGATATGGTGGAAAAGCTTTTTGCTGAGTGTAGAGCGGCAAGACACGCAGAAGACGCAGATACGCAGCTCTCCGAAGCTAAGTGCCGGTCCCGGGCTTCTTTCGGCACAAACCGCTCTCAGGAGCTCCCTGCGCTCGCCACAATGCTCTGTGTGCGAAGAAGCCGCTTCTTCGCCTGCGGGAGAATCGGCGAGCGGCAGCTTCCCAAAGGCGAAGATGCAAGCTGCAGCACACAGGCACAGTGTGGGCAGCCTTCAGACTTAGAGAAAACAGTACTTTACCACTCTCCTGCCTTTTCCATGGTTATTCTATTGGAAAAGAACGAGTTTTGGACAACTACCTTTCATTCTTGCCAAACTCTTTGCAGACCCCCGTGCAAGCTTTAGAACAAGATTTTGGATGTTTTCTTTCCTGGCAGAGTTTCTCCTTGCAAGATATGGTGGAAAAGCTTTTGGCTGAGTGTAGAGCGGCAAGACACGCAGAAGACGCAGATACGCAGCTCTCCGAAGCTAAGTGCCGGTCCCGGGCTTCTTTCGGCACAAACCGCTCTCAGGAGCTCCCTGCGCTCGCCACAATGCTCTGTGTGCGAAGAAGCCGCTTCTTCGCCTCCGGGAGAATCGGCGAGCGGCAGCTTCCCAAAGGCGAAGATGCAAGCTGCAGCACACAGGCACAGTGTGGGCAGCCTTCAGACTTAGAGAAAACAGTACTTTACCACTCTCCTGCCTTTTCCATGGTTATTCTATTGGAAAAGAACGAGTTTTGGACAACTACCTTTCATTCTTGCCAAACTCTTTGCAGACCCCCGTGCAAGCTTTAGAACAAGATTTTGGATGTTTTCTTTCCTGGCAGAGTTTCTCCTTGCAAGATATGGTGGAAAAGCTTTTTGCTGAGTGTAGAGCGGCAAGACACGCAGAAGACGCCGATACGCAGCTCTCCGAAGCTAAGTGCCGGTCCCGGGCTTCTTTCGGCACAAACCGCTCTCAGGAGCTCCCTGCGCTCGCCACAATGCTCTGTGTGCGAAGAAGCCGCTTCTTCGCCTGCGGGAGAATCGGCGAGCGGCAGCTTCCCAAAGGCGAAGATGCAAGCTGCAGCACACAGGCACAGTGTGGGCAGCCTTCAGACTTAGAGAAAACAGTACTTTACCACTCTCCTGCCTTTTCCATGGTTATTCTATTGGAAAAGAACGAGTTTTGGACAACTACCTTTCATTCTTGCCAAACTCTTTGCAGACCCCCGTGCAAGCTTTAGAACAAGATTTTGGATGTTTTCTTTCCTGGCAGAGTTTCTCCTTGCAAGATATGGTGGAAAAGCTTTTTGCTGAGTGTAGAGCGGCAAGACACGCAGAAGACGCAGATACGCAGCTCTCCGAAGCTAAGTGCCGGTCCCGGGCTTCTTTCGGCACAAACCGCTCTCAGGAGCTCCCTGCGCTCGCCACAATGCTCTGTGTGCGAAGAAGCCGCTTCTTCGCCTGCGGGAGAATCGGCGAGCGGCAGCTTCCCAAAGGCGAAGATGCAAGCTGCAGCACACAGGCACAGTGTGGGCAGCCTTCAGACTTAGAGAAAACAGTACTTTACCACTCTCCTGCCTTTTCCATGGTTATTCTATTGGAAAAGAACGAGTTTTGGACAACTACCTTTCATTCTTGCCAAACTCTTTGCAGACCCCCGTGCAAGCTTTAGAACAAGATTTTGGATGTTTTCTTTCCTGGCAGAGTTTCTCCTTGCAAGATATGGTGGAAAAGCTTTTGGCTGAGTGTAGAGCGGCAAGACACGCAGAAGACGCAGATACGCAGCTCTCCGAAGCTAAGTGCCGGTCCCGGGCTTCTTTCGGCACAAACCGCTCTCAGGAGCTCCCTGCGCTCGCCACAATGCTCTGTGTGCGAAGAAGCCGCTTCTTCGCCTCCGGGAGAATCGGCGAGCGGCAGCTTCCCAAAGGCGAAGATGCAAGCTGCAGCACACAGGCACAGTGTGGGCAGCCTTCAGACTTAGAGAAAACAGTACTTTACCACTCTCCTGCCTTTTCCATGGTTATTCTATTGGAAAAGAACGAGTTTTGGACAACTACCTTTCATTCTTGCCAAACTCTTTGCAGACCCCCGTGCAAGCTTTAGAACAAGATTTTGGATGTTTTCTTTCCTGGCAGAGTTTCTCCTTGCAAGATATGGTGGAAAAGCTTTTTGCTGAGTGTAGAGCGGCAAGACACGCAGAAGACGCCGATACGCAGCTCTCCGAAGCTAAGTGCCGGTCCCGGGCTTCTTTCGGCACAAACCGCTCTCAGGAGCTCCCTGCGCTCGCCACAATGCTCTGTGTGCGAAGAAGCCGCTTCTTCGCCTGCGGGAGAATCGGCGAGCGGCAGCTTCCCAAAGGCGAAGATGCAAGCTGCAGCACACAGGCACAGTGTGGGCAGCCTTCAGACTTAGAGAAAACAGTACTTTACCACTCTCCTGCCTTTTCCATGGTTATTCTATTGGAAAAGAACGAGTTTTGGACAACTACCTTTCATTCTTGCCAAACTCTTTGCAGACCCCCGTGCAAGCTTTAGAACAAGATTTTGGATGTTTTCTTTCCTGGCAGAGTTTCTCCTTGCAAGATATGGTGGAAAAGCTTTTTGCTGAGTGTAGAGCGGCAAGACACGCAGAAGACGCGGATACGCAGCTCTCCGAAGCTAAGTGCCGGTCCCGGGCTTCTTTCGGCACAAACCGCTCTCAGGAGCTCCCTGCGCTCGCCACAATGCTCTGTGTGCGAAGAAGCCGCTTCTTCGCCTCCGGGAGAATCGGCGAGCGGCAGCTTCCCAAAGGCGAAGATGCAAGCTGCAGCACGCAGGCACAGTGTGGGCAGCATTCAGACTTAGAGAAAACAGTACTTTACCACTCTCCTGCCTTTTCCATGGTTATTCTATTGGAAAAGAACGAGTTTTGGACAACTACCTTTCATTCTTGCCAAACTCTTTGCAGACCCCCGTGCAAGCTTTAGAACAAGATTTTGGATGTTTTCTTTCCTGGCAGAGTTTCTCCTTGCAAGATATGGTGGAAAAGCTTTTGGCTGAGTGTAGAGCGGCAAGACACGCAGAAGACGCAGATACGCAGCTCTCCGAAGCTAAGTGCCGGTCCCGGGCTTCTTTCGGCACAAACCGCTCTCAGGAGCTCCCTGCGCTCGCCACAATGCTCTGTGTGCGAAGAAGCCGCTTCTTCGCCTCCGGGAGAATCGGCGAGCGGCAGCTTCCCAAAGGCGAAGATGCAAGCTGCAGCACACAGGCACAGTGTGGGCAGCCTTCAGACTTAGAGAAAACAGTACTTTACCACTCTCCTGCCTTTTCCATGGTTATTCTATTGGAAAAGAACGAGTTTTGGACAACTACCTTTCATTCTTGCCAAACTCTTTGCAGACCCCCGTGCAAGCTTTAGAACAAGTTTTTGGATGTTTTCTTTCCTGGCAGAGTTTCTTCTTGCAAGATATGGTGGAAAAGCTTTTTGCTGAGTGTAGAGCGGCAAGACACGCAGAAGACGCGGATACGCAGCTCTCCGAAGCTAAGTGCCGGTCCCGGGCTTCTTTCGGCACAAACCTCTCTCAGGAGCTCCCTGCGCCCTCCACAATGCTCTGTGTGCGAAGAAGTCGCTTCTTCGCCTCCGGGAGAATCGGCGAGCGGCAGCTTCCCAAAGGCGAAGATGCAAGCTGCAGCACACAGGCACAGTGTGGGCAGCATTCAGACTTAGAGAAAACAGTACTTTACCACTCTCCTGCCTTTTCCATGGTTATTCTATTGGAAAAGAACGAGTTTTGGACAACTACCTTTCATTCTTGCCAAACTCTTTGCAGACCCCCGTGCAAGCTTTAGAACAAGATTTTGGATGTTTTCTTTCCTGGCAGAGTTTCTCCTTGCAAGATATGGTGGAAAAGCTTTTTGCTGAGTGTAGAGCGGCAAGACACGCAGAAGACGCAGATACGCAGCTCTCCGAAGCTAAGTGCCGGTCCCGGGCTTCTTTCGGCACAAACCGCTCTCAGGAGCTCCCTGCGCTCGCCACAATGCTCTGTGTGCGAAGAAGCCGCTTCTTCGCCTGCGGGAGAATCGGCGAGCGGCAGCTTCCCAAAGGCGAAGATGCAAGCTGCAGCACACAGGCACAGTGTGGGCAGCCTTCAGACTTAGAGAAAACAGTACTTTACCACTCTCCTGCCTTTTCCATGGTTATTCTATTGGAAAAGAACGAGTTTTGGACAACTACCTTTCATTCTTGCCAAACTCTTTGCAGACCCCCGTGCAAGCTTTAGAACAAGATTTTGGATGTTTTCTTTCCTGGCAGAGTTTCTCCTTGCAAGATATGGTGGAAAAGCTTTTGGCTGAGTGTAGAGCGGCAAGACACGCAGAAGACGCAGATACGCAGCTCTCCGAAGCTAAGTGCCGGTCCCGGGCTTCTTTCGGCACAAACCGCTCTCAGGAGCTCCCTGCGCTCGCCACAATGCTCTGTGTGCGAAGAAGCCGCTTCTTCGCCTCCGGGAGAATCGGCGAGCGGCAGCTTCCCAAAGGCGAAGATGCAAGCTGCAGCACACAGGCACAGTGTGGGCAGCCTTCAGACTTAGAGAAAACAGTACTTTACCACTCTCCTGCCTTTTCCATGGTTATTCTATTGGAAAAGAACGAGTTTTGGACAACTACCTTTCATTCTTGCCAAACTCTTTGCAGACCCCCGTGCAAGCTTTAGAACAAGATTTTGGATGTTTTCTTTCCTGGCAGAGTTTCTCCTTGCAAGATATGGTGGAAAAGCTTTTTGCTGAGTGTAGAGCGGCAAGACACGCAGAAGACGCCGATACGCAGCTCTCCGAAGCTAAGTGCCGGTCCCGGGCTTCTTTCGGCACAAACCGCTCTCAGGAGCTCCCTGCGCTCGCCACAATGCTCTGTGTGCGAAGAAGCCGCTTCTTCGCCTGCGGGAGAATCGGCGAGCGGCAGCTTCCCAAAGGCGAAGATGCAAGCTGCAGCACACAGGCACAGTGTGGGCAGCCTTCAGACTTAGAGAAAACAGTACTTTACCACTCTCCTGCCTTTTCCATGGTTATTCTATTGGAAAAGAACGAGTTTTGGACAACTACCTTTCATTCTTGCCAAACTCTTTGCAGACCCCCGTGCAAGCTTTAGAACAAGATTTTGGATGTTTTCTTTCCTGGCAGAGTTTCTCCTTGCAAGATATGGTGGAAAAGCTTTTTGCTGAGTGTAGAGCGGCAAGACACGCAGAAGACGCAGATACGCAGCTCTCCGAAGCTAAGTGCCGGTCCCGGGCTTCTTTCGGCACAAACCGCTCTCAGGAGCTCCCTGCGCTCGCCACAATGCTCTGTGTGCGAAGAAGCCGCTTCTTCGCCTGCGGGAGAATCGGCGAGCGGCAGCTTCCCAAAGGCGAAGATGCAAGCTGCAGCACACAGGCACAGTGTGGGCAGCCTTCAGACTTAGAGAAAACAGTACTTTACCACTCTCCTGCCTTTTCCATGGTTATTCTATTGGAAAAGAACGAGTTTTGGACAACTACCTTTCATTCTTGCCAAACTCTTTGCAGACCCCCGTGCAAGCTTTAGAACAAGATTTTGGATGTTTTCTTTCCTGGCAGAGTTTCTCCTTGCAAGATATGGTGGAAAAGCTTTTGGCTGAGTGTAGAGCGGCAAGACACGCAGAAGACGCAGATACGCAGCTCTCCGAAGCTAAGTGCCGGTCCCGGGCTTCTTTCGGCACAAACCGCTCTCAGGAGCTCCCTGCGCTCGCCACAATGCTCTGTGTGCGAAGAAGCCGCTTCTTCGCCTCCGGGAGAATCGGCGAGCGGCAGCTTCCCAAAGGCGAAGATGCAAGCTGCAGCACACAGGCACAGTGTGGGCAGCCTTCAGACTTAGAGAAAACAGTACTTTACCACTCTCCTGCCTTTTCCATGGTTATTCTATTGGAAAAGAACGAGTTTTGGACAACTACCTTTCATTCTTGCCAAACTCTTTGCAGACCCCCGTGCAAGCTTTAGAACAAGATTTTGGATGTTTTCTTTCCTGGCAGAGTTTCTCCTTGCAAGATATGGTGGAAAAGCTTTTTGCTGAGTGTAGAGCGGCAAGACACGCAGAAGACGCCGATACGCAGCTCTCCGAAGCTAAGTGCCGGTCCCGGGCTTCTTTCGGCACAAACCGCTCTCAGGAGCTCCCTGCGCTCGCCACAATGCTCTGTGTGCGAAGAAGCCGCTTCTTCGCCTGCGGGAGAATCGGCGAGCGGCAGCTTCCCAAAGGCGAAGATGCAAGCTGCAGCACACAGGCACAGTGTGGGCAGCCTTCAGACTTAGAGAAAACAGTACTTTACCACTCTCCTGCCTTTTCCATGGTTATTCTATTGGAAAAGAACGAGTTTTGGACAACTACCTTTCATTCTTGCCAAACTCTTTGCAGACCCCCGTGCAAGCTTTAGAACAAGATTTTGGATGTTTTCTTTCCTGGCAGAGTTTCTCCTTGCAAGATATGGTGGAAAAGCTTTTTGCTGAGTGTAGAGCGGCAAGACACGCAGAAGACGCGGATACGCAGCTCTCCGAAGCTAAGTGCCGGTCCCGGGCTTCTTTCGGCACAAACCGCTCTCAGGAGCTCCCTGCGCTCGCCACAATGCTCTGTGTGCGAAGAAGCCGCTTCTTCGCCTCCGGGAGAATCGGCGAGCGGCAGCTTCCCAAAGGCGAAGATGCAAGCTGCAGCACGCAGGCACAGTGTGGGCAGCATTCAGACTTAGAGAAAACAGTACTTTACCACTCTCCTGCCTTTTCCATGGTTATTCTATTGGAAAAGAACGAGTTTTGGACAACTACCTTTCATTCTTGCCAAACTCTTTGCAGACCCCCGTGCAAGCTTTAGAACAAGATTTTGGATGTTTTCTTTCCTGGCAGAGTTTCTCCTTGCAAGATATGGTGGAAAAGCTTTTGGCTGAGTGTAGAGCGGCAAGACACGCAGAAGACGCAGATACGCAGCTCTCCGAAGCTAAGTGCCGGTCCCGGGCTTCTTTCGGCACAAACCGCTCTCAGGAGCTCCCTGCGCTCGCCACAATGCTCTGTGTGCGAAGAAGCCGCTTCTTCGCCTCCGGGAGAATCGGCGAGCGGCAGCTTCCCAAAGGCGAAGATGCAAGCTGCAGCACACAGGCACAGTGTGGGCAGCCTTCAGACTTAGAGAAAACAGTACTTTACCACTCTCCTGCCTTTTCCATGGTTATTCTATTGGAAAAGAACGAGTTTTGGACAACTACCTTTCATTCTTGCCAAACTCTTTGCAGACCCCCGTGCAAGCTTTAGAACAAGATTTTGGATGTTTTCTTTCCTGGCAGAGTTTCTCCTTGCAAGATATGGTGGAAAAGCTTTTGGCTGAGTGTAGAGCGGCAAGACACGCAGAAGACGCAGATACGCAGCTCTCCGAAGCTAAGTGCCGGTCCCGGGCTTCTTTCGGCACAAACCGCTCTCAGGAGCTCCCTGCGCTCGCCACAATGCTCTGTGTGCGAAGAAGCCGCTTCTTCGCCTCCGGGAGAATCGGCGAGCGGCAGCTTCCCAAAGGCGAAGATGCAAGCTGCAGCACACAGGCACAGTGTGGGCAGCCTTCAGACTTAGAGAAAACAGTACTTTACCACTCTCCTGCCTTTTCCATGGTTATTCTATTGGAAAAGAACGAGTTTTGGACAACTACCTTTCATTCTTGCCAAACTCTTTGCAGACCCCCGTGCAAGCTTTAGAACAAGATTTTGGATGTTTTCTTTCCTGGCAGAGTTTCTCCTTGCAAGATATGGTGGAAAAGCTTTTTGCTGAGTGTAGAGCGGCAAGACACGCAGAAGACGCGGATACGCAGCTCTCCGAAGCTAAGTGCCGGTCCCGGGCTTCTTTCGGCACAAACCGCTCTCAGGAGCTCCCTGCGCTCGCCACAATGCTCTGTGTGCGAAGAAGCCGCTTCTTCGCCTCCGGGAGAATCGGCGAGCGGCAGCTTCCCAAAGGCGAAGATGCAAGCTGCAGCACGCAGGCACAGTGTGGGCAGCATTCAGACTTAGAGAAAACAGTACTTTACCACTCTCCTGCCTTATCCATGGTTATTCTATTGGAAAAGAACGAGTTTTGGACAACTACCTTTCATTCTTGCCAAACTCTTTGCAGACCTCCGTGCAAGCTTTAGAACAAGATTTTGGATGTTTTCTTTCCTGGCAGAGTTTCTCCTTGCAAGATATGGTGGAAAAGCTTTTGGCTGAGTGTAGAGCGGCAAGACACGCAGAAGACGCAGATACGCAGCTCTCCGAAGCTAAGTGCCGGTCCCGGGCTTCTTTCGGCACAAACCGCTCTCAGGAGCTCCCTGCGCTCGCCACAATGCTCTGTGTGCGAAGAAGCCGCTTCTTCGCCTCCGGGAGAATCGGCGAGCGGCAGCTTCCCAAAGGCGAAGATGCAAGCTGCAGCACGCAGGCACAGTGTGGGCAGCCTTCAGACTTAGAGAAAACAGTACTTTAACACTCTCCTGCCTTTTCCATGGTTATTCTATTGGAAAAGAACGAGTTTTGGACAACTACCTTTCATTCTTGCCAAACTCTTTGCAGACCCCCGTGCAAGCTTTAGAACAAGATTTTGGATGTTTTCTTTCCTGGCAGAGTTTCTCCTTGCAAGATATGGTGGAAAAGCTTTTTGCTGAGTGTAGAGCGGCAAGACACGCAGAAGACGCAGATACGCAGCTCTCCGAAGCTAAGTGCCGGTCCCGGGCTTCTTTCGGCACAAACCGCTCTCAGCAGCTCCCTGCGCTCGCCACAATGCTCTGTGTGCGAAGAAGCCGCTTCTTCGCCTGCGGGAGAATCGGCGAGCGGCAGCTTCCCAAAGGCGAAGATGCAAGCTGCAGCACACAGGCACAGTGTGGGCAGCATTCAGACTTAGAGAAAACAGTACTTTACCACTCTCCTGCCTTTTCCATGGTTATTCTATTGGAAAAGAACGAGTTTTGGACAACTACCTTTCATTCTTGCCAAACTCTTTGCAGACCCCCGTGCAAGCTTTAGAACAAGTTTTTGGATGTTTTCTTTCCTGGCAGAGTTTCTCCTTGCAAGATATGGTGGAAAAGCTTTTGGCTGAGTGTAGAGCGGCAAGACACGCAGAAGACGCGGATACGCAGCTCTCCGAAGCTAAGTGCCGGTCCCGGGCTTCTTTCGGCACAAACCGCTCTCAGGAGCTCCCTGCGCTCGCCACAATGCTCTGTGTGCGAAGAAGCCGCTTCTTCGCCTGCGGGAGAATCGGCGAGCGGCAGCTTCCCAAAGGCGAAGATGCAAGCTGCAGCACACAGGCACAGTGTGGGCAGCCTTCAGACTTAGAGAAAACAGTACTTTACCACTCTCCTGCCTTTTCCATGGTTATTCTATTGGAAAAGAACGAGTTTTGGACAACTACCTTTCATTCTTGCCAAACTCTTTGCAGACCCCCGTGCAAGCTTTAGAACAAGATTTTGGATGTTTTCTTTCCTGGCAGAGTTTCTCCTTGCAAGATATGGTGGAAAAGCTTTTGGCTGAGTGTAGAGCGGCAAGACACGCAGAAGACGCAGATACGCAGCTCTCCGAAGCTAAGTGCCGGTCCCGGGCTTCTTTCGGCACAAACCGCTCTCAGGAGCTCCCTGCGCTCGCCACAATGCTCTGTGTGCGAAGAAGCCGCTTCTTCGCCTGCGGGAGAATTGGCGAGCGGCAGCTTCCCAAAGGCGAAGATGCAAGCTGCAGCACACAGGCACAATGTGGGAAGCCTTCAGACTTAGAGAAAACAGTACTTTACCACTCTCCTGCCTTATCCATGGTTATTTTATTGGAAAAGAACGAGTTTTGGACAACTACCTTTCATTCTTGCCAAACTCTTTGCAGACCTGCGTGCAAGCTTTAGAACAAGATTTTGGATGTTTTCTTTCCTGGCAGAGTTTCTCCTTGCAAGATATGGTGAAAAAGCTTTTTGCTGAGTGTTGAGCGGCAAGACACGCAGAAGACACAGATACGCAGCTCTCCGAAGCTAAGTGCCGGTCCTGGGCTTCTTTCGGCACAAACCGCTCTCAGGAGCTCCCTGCGCTCGCCACAATGCTCTGTGTGTGAAGAAGCCGCTTCTTCGCCTCCGGGAGAATCGGCGAGCGGCAGCTTCCCAAAGGCGAAGATGCAAGCTGCAGCACACAGGCACAGTGTGGGCAGCATTCAGACTTAGAGAAAACAGTACTTTACCACTCTCCTGCCTTTTCCATGGTTATTCTATTGGAAAAGAACGAGTTTTGGACAACTACCTTTCATTCTTGCCAAACTCTTTGCAGACCCCCGTGCAAGCTTTAGAAGAAGATTTTGGATGTTTTCTTTCCTGGCAGAGTTTCTCCTTGCAAGATATGGTGGAAAAGCTTTTTGCTGAGTGTAGAGCGGCAAGACACGCAGAAGACGCAGATACGCAGCTCTCCGAAGCTAAGTGCCGGTCCCGGGCTTCTTTCGGCACAAACCGCTCTCAGGAGCTCCCTGCGCTCGCCACAATGCTCTGTGTGCGAAGAAGCCGCTTCTTCGCCTCCGGGAGAATCGGCGAGCGGCAGCTTCCCAAAGGCGAAGATGCAAGCTGCAGCACACAGGCACAGTGTGGGCAGCCTTCAGACTTAGAGAAAACAGTACTTTACCACTCTCCTGCCTTATCCATGGTTATTATATTGGAAAAGAACGAGTTTTGGACAACTACCTTTCATTCTTGCCAAACTCTTTGCAGACCCCCGTGCAAGCTTTAGAACAAGATTTTGGATGTTTTCTTTCCTGGCAGAGTTTCTCCTTGCAAGATATGGTGAAAAAGCTTTTTGCTGAGTGTTGAGCGGCAAGACACGCAGAAGACACAGATACGCAGCTCTCCGAAGCTAAGTGCCGGTCCTGGGCTTCTTTCGGCACAAACCGCTCTCAGGAGCTCCCTGCGCTCGCCACAATGCTCTTTGTGTGAAGAAGCCGCTTCTTCGCCTCCGGGAGAATCGGCGAGCGGCAGCTTCCCAAAGGCGAAGATGCAAGCTGCAGCACACAGGCACAGTGTGGGCAGCATTCAGACTTAGAGAAAACAGTACTTTACCACTCTCCTGCCTTTTCCATGGTTATTCTATTGGAAAAGAACGAGTTTTGGACAACTACCTTTCATTCTTGCCAAACTCTTTGCAGACCCCCGTGCAAGCTTTAGAACAAGATTTTGGATGTTTTCTTTCCTGGCAGAGTTTCTCCTTGCAAGATATGGTGGAAAAGCTTTTTGCTGAGTGTAGAGCGGCAAGACACGCAGAAGACGCAGATACGCAGCTCTCCGAAGCTAAGTGCCGGTCCCGGGCTTCTTTCGGCACAAACCGCTCTCAGGAGCTCCCTGCGCTCGCCACAATGCTCTGTGTGCGAAGAAGCCGCTTCTTCGCCTGCGGGAGAATCGGCGAGCGGCAGCTTCCCAAAGGCGAAGATGCAAGCTGCAGCACACAGGCACAGTGTGGGCAGCCTTCAGACTTCGAGAAAACAGTACTTTACCACTCTCCTGCCTTTTCCATGGTTATTCTATTGGAAAAGAACGAGTTTTGGACAACTACCTTTCATTCTTGCCAAACTCTTTGCAGACCCCCGTGCAAGCTTTAGAACAAGATTTTGGATGTTTTCTTTCCTGGCAGAGTTTCTCCTTGCAAGATATGGTGGAAAAGCTTTTGGCTGAGTGTAGAGCGGCAAGACACGCAGAAGACGCAGATACGCAGCTCTCCGAAGCTAAGTGCCGGTCCCGGGCTTCTTTCGGCACAAACCGCTCTCAGGAGCTCCCTGCGCTCGCCACAATGCTCTGTGTGCGAAGAAGCCGCTTCTTCGCCTGCGGGAGAATCGGCGAGCGGCAGCTTCCCAAAGGCGAAGATGCAAGCTGCAGCACACAGGCACAGTGTGGGCAGCCTTCAGACTTCGAGAAAACAGTACTTTACCACTCTCCTGCCTTTTCCATGGTTATTCTATTGGAAAAGAACGAGTTTTGGACAACTACCTTTCATTCTTGCCAAACTCTTTGCAGACCCCCGTGCAAGCTTTAGAACAAGATTTTGGATGTTTTCTTTCCTGGCAGAGTTTCTCCTTGCAAGATATGGTGGAAAAGCTTTTGGCTGAGTGTAGAGCGGCAAGACACGCAGAAGACGCAGATACGCAGCTCTCCGAAGCTAAGTGCCGGTCCCGGGCTTCTTTCGGCACAAACCGCTCTCAGGAGCTCCCTGCGCTCGCCACAATGCTCTGTGTGCGAAGAAGTCGCTTCTTCGCCTCCGGGAGAATCGGCGAGCGGCAGCTTCCCAAAGGCGAAGATGCAAGCTGCAGCACACAGGCACAGTGTGGGCAGCCTTCAGACTTAGAGAAAACAGTACTTTACCACTCTCCTGCCTTTTCCATGGTTATTCTATTGGAAAAGAACGAGTTTTGGACAACTACCTTTCATTCTTGCCAAACTCTTTGCAGACCCCCGTGCAAGCTTTAGAACAAGATTTTGGATGTTTTCTTTCCTGGCAGAGTTTCTTCTTGCAAGATATGGTGGAAAAGCTTTTTGCTGAGTGTAGAGCGGCAAGACACGCAGAAGACGTGGATACGCAGCTCTCCGAAGCTAAGTGCCGGTCCCGGGCTTCTTTCGGCACAAACCTCTCTCAGGAGCTCCCTGCGCCCTCCACAATGCTCTGTGTGCGAAGAAGCCGCTTCTTCGCCTCCGGGAGAATCGGCGAGCGGCAGCTTCCCAAAGGCGAAGATGCAAGCTGCAGCACACAGGCACAGTGTGGGCAGCATTCAGACTTAGAGAAAACAGTACTTTACCACTCTCCTGCCTTTTCCATGGTTATTCTATTGGAAAAGAACGAGTTTTGGACAACTACCTTTCATTCTTGCCAAACTCTTTGCAGACCCCCGTGCAAGCTTTAGAACAAGATTTTGGATGTTTTCTTTCCTGGCAGAGTTTCTCCTTGCAAGATATGGTGGAAAAGCTTTTGGCTGAGTGTAGAGCGGCAAGACACGCAGAAGACGCAGATACGCAGCTCTCCGAAGCTAAGTGCCGGTCCCGGGCTTCTTTCGGCACAAACCGCTCTCAGGAGCTCCCTGCGCTCGCCACAATGCTCTGTGTGCGAAGAAGCCGCTTCTTCGCCTCCGGGAGAATCGGCGAGCGGCAGCTTGCCAAAGGCGAAGATGCAAGCTGCAGCACACAGGCACAGTGTGGGCAGCCTTCAGACTTAGAGAAAACAGTACTTTACCACTCTCCTGCCTTTTCCATGGTTATTCTATTGGAAAAGAACTAGTTTTGGACAACTACCTTTCATTCTTGCCAAACTCTTTGCAGACCCCCGTGCAAGCTTTAGAACAAGATTTTGGATGTTTTCTTTCCTGGCAGAGTTTCTCCTTGCAAGATATGGTGGAAAAGCTTTTTGCTGAGTGTAGAGCGGCAAGACACGCAGAAGACGCAGATACGCAGCTCTCCGAAGCTAAGTGCCGGTCCCGGGCTTCTTTCGGCACAAACCGCTCTCAGGAGCTCCCTGCGCTCGCCACAATGCTCTGTGTGCGAAGAAGCCGCTTCTTCGCCTCCGGGAGAATCGGCGAGCGGCAGCTTCCCAAAGGCGAAGATGCAAGCTGCAGCACACAGGCACAGTGTGGGCAGCCTTCAGACTTAGAGAAAACAGTACTTTACCACTCTCCTGCCTTTTCCATGGTTATTCTATTGGAAAAGAACGAGTTTTGGACAACTACCTTTCATTCTTGCCAAACTCTTTGCAGACCCGCGTGCAAGCTTTAGAACAAGATTTTGGATGTTTTCTTTCCTGGCAGAGTTTCTCCTTGCAAGATATGGTGGAAAAGCTTTTTGCTGAGTGTAGAGCGGCAAGACACGCAGAAGACGCAGATACGCAGCTCTCCGAAGCTAAGTGCCGGTCCCGGGCTTCTTTCGGCACAAACCGCTCTCAGGAGCTCCCTGCGCTCGCCACAATGCTCTGTGTGCGAAGAAGCCGCTTCTTCGCCTCCGGGAGAATCGGCGAGCGGCAGCTTCCCAAAGGCGAAGATGCAAGCTGCAGCACACAGGCACAGTGTGGGCAGCCTTCAGACTTAGAGAAAACAGTACTTTACCACTCTCCTGCCTTTTCCATGGTTATTCTATTGGAAAAGAACGAGTTTTGGACAACTACCTTTCATTCTTGCCAAACTCTTTGCAGACCCCCGTGCAAGCTTTAGAACAAGATTTTGGATGTTTTCTTTCCTGGCAGAGTTTCTCCTTGCAAGATATGGTGGAAAAGCTTTTGGCTGAGTGTAGAGCGGCAAGACACGCAGAAGACGCAGATACGCAGCTCTCCGAAGCTAAGTGCCGGTCCCGGGCTTCTTTCGGCACAAACCGCTCTCAGGAGCTCCCTGCGCTCGCCACAATGCTCTGTGTGCGAAGAAGTCGCTTCTTCGCCTCCGGGAGAATCGGCGAGCGGCAGCTTCCCAAAGGCGAAGATGCAAGCTGCAGCACACAGGCACAGTGTGGGCAGCCTTCAGACTTAGAGAAAACAGTACTTTACCACTCTCCTGCCTTTTCCATGGTTATTCTATTGGAAAAGAACGAGTTTTGGACAACTACCTTTCATTCTTGCCAAACTCTTTGCAGACCCCCGTGCAAGCTTTAGAACAAGATTTTGGATGTTTTCTTTCCTGGCAGAGTTTCTTCTTGCAAGATATGGTGGAAAAGCTTTTTGCTGAGTGTAGAGCGGCAAGACACGCAGAAGACGCGGATACGCAGCTCTCCGAAGCTAAGTGCCGGTCCCGGGCTTCTTTCGGCACAAACCTCTCTCAGGAGCTCCCTGCGCCCTCCACAATGCTCTGTGTGCGAAGAAGCCGCTTCTTCGCCTCCGGGAGAATCGGCGAGCGGCAGCTTCCCAAAGGCGAAGATGCAAGCTGCAGCACACAGGCACAGTGTGGGCAGCATTCAGACTTAGAGAAAACAGTACTTTACCACTCTCCTGCCTTTTCCATGGTTATTCTATTGGAAAAGAACGAGTTTTGGACAACTACCTTTCATTCTTGCCAAACTCTTTGCAGACCCCCGTGCAAGCTTTAGAACAAGATTTTGGATGTTTTCTTTCCTGGCAGAGTTTCTCCTTGCAAGATATGGTGGAAAAGCTTTTGGCTGAGTGTAGAGCGGCAAGACACGCAGAAGACGCAGATACGCAGCTCTCCGAAGCTAAGTGCCGGTCCCGGGCTTCTTTCGGCACAAACCGCTCTCAGGAGCTCCCTGCGCTCGCCACAATGCTCTGTGTGCGAAGAAGCCGCTTCTTCGCCTGCGGGAGAATCGGCGAGCGGCAGCTTCCCAAAGGCGAAGATGCAAGCTGCAGCACACAGGCACAGTGTGGGCAGCCTTCAGACTTCGAGAAAACAGTACTTTACCACTCTCCTGCCTTTTCCATGGTTATTCTATTGGAAAAGAACGAGTTTTGGACAACTACCTTTCATTCTTGCCAAACTCTTTGCAGACCCCCGTGCAAGCTTTAGAACAAGATTTTGGATGTTTTCTTTCCTGGCAGAGTTTCTCCTTGCAAGATATGGTGGAAAAGCTTTTGGCTGAGTGTAGAGCGGCAAGACACGCAGAAGACGCAGATACGCAGCTCTCCGAAGCTAAGTGCCGGTCCCGGGCTTCTTTCGGCACAAACCGCTCTCAGGAGCTCCCTGCGCTCGCCACAATGCTCTGTGTGCGAAGAAGCCGCTTCTTCGCCTGCGGGAGAATCGGCGAGCGGCAGCTTCCCAAAGGCGAAGATGCAAGCTGCAGCACACAGGCACAGTGTGGGCAGCCTTCAGACTTCGAGAAAACAGTACTTTACCACTCTCCTGCCTTTTCCATGGTTATTCTATTGGAAAAGAACGAGTTTTGGACAACTACCTTTCATTCTTGCCAAACTCTTTGCAGACCCCCGTGCAAGCTTTAGAACAAGATTTTGGATGTTTTCTTTCCTGGCAGAGTTTCTCCTTGCAAGATATGGTGGAAAAGCTTTTGGCTGAGTGTAGAGCGGCAAGACACGCAGAAGACGCAGATACGCAGCTCTCCGAAGCTAAGTGCCGGTCCCGGGCTTCTTTCGGCACAAACCGCTCTCAGGAGCTCCCTGCGCTCGCCACAATGCTCTGTGTGCGAAGAAGTCGCTTCTTCGCCTCCGGGAGAATCGGCGAGCGGCAGCTTCCCAAAGGCGAAGATGCAAGCTGCAGCACACAGGCACAGTGTGGGCAGCCTTCAGACTTAGAGAAAACAGTACTTTACCACTCTCCTGCCTTTTCCATGGTTATTCTATTGGAAAAGAACGAGTTTTGGACAACTACCTTTCATTCTTGCCAAACTCTTTGCAGACCCCCGTGCAAGCTTTAGAACAAGATTTTGGATGTTTTCTTTCCTGGCAGAGTTTCTTCTTGCAAGATATGGTGGAAAAGCTTTTTGCTGAGTGTAGAGCGGCAAGACACGCAGAAGACGTGGATACGCAGCTCTCCGAAGCTAAGTGCCGGTCCCGGGCTTCTTTCGGCACAAACCTCTCTCAGGAGCTCCCTGCGCCCTCCACAATGCTCTGTGTGCGAAGAAGCCGCTTCTTCGCCTCCGGGAGAATCGGCGAGCGGCAGCTTCCCAAAGGCGAAGATGCAAGCTGCAGCACACAGGCACAGTGTGGGCAGCATTCAGACTTAGAGAAAACAGTACTTTACCACTCTCCTGCCTTTTCCATGGTTATTCTATTGGAAAAGAACGAGTTTTGGACAACTACCTTTCATTCTTGCCAAACTCTTTGCAGACCCCCGTGCAAGCTTTAGAACAAGATTTTGGATGTTTTCTTTCCTGGCAGAGTTTCTCCTTGCAAGATATGGTGGAAAAGCTTTTGGCTGAGTGTAGAGCGGCAAGACACGCAGAAGACGCAGATACGCAGCTCTCCGAAGCTAAGTGCCGGTCCCGGGCTTCTTTCGGCACAAACCGCTCTCAGGAGCTCCCTGCGCTCGCCACAATGCTCTGTGTGCGAAGAAGCCGCTTCTTCGCCTCCGGGAGAATCGGCGAGCGGCAGCTTGCCAAAGGCGAAGATGCAAGCTGCAGCACACAGGCACAGTGTGGGCAGCCTTCAGACTTAGAGAAAACAGTACTTTACCACTCTCCTGCCTTTTCCATGGTTATTCTATTGGAAAAGAACTAGTTTTGGACAACTACCTTTCATTCTTGCCAAACTCTTTGCAGACCCCCGTGCAAGCTTTAGAACAAGATTTTGGATGTTTTCTTTCCTGGCAGAGTTTCTCCTTGCAAGATATGGTGGAAAAGCTTTTTGCTGAGTGTAGAGCGGCAAGACACGCAGAAGACGCAGATACGCAGCTCTCCGAAGCTAAGTGCCGGTCCCGGGCTTCTTTCGGCACAAACCGCTCTCAGGAGCTCCCTGCGCTCGCCACAATGCTCTGTGTGCGAAGAAGCCGCTTCTTCGCCTCCGGGAGAATCGGCGAGCGGCAGCTTCCCAAAGGCGAAGATGCAAGCTGCAGCACACAGGCACAGTGTGGGCAGCCTTCAGACTTAGAGAAAACAGTACTTTACCACTCTCCTGCCTTTTCCATGGTTATTCTATTGGAAAAGAACGAGTTTTGGACAACTACCTTTCATTCTTGCCAAACTCTTTGCAGACCCGCGTGCAAGCTTTAGAACAAGATTTTGGATGTTTTCTTTCCTGGCAGAGTTTCTCCTTGCAAGATATGGTGGAAAAGCTTTTTGCTGAGTGTAGAGCGGCAAGACACGCAGAAGACGCAGATACGCAGCTCTCCGAAGCTAAGTGCCGGTCCCGGGCTTCTTTCGGCACAAACCGCTCTCAGGAGCTCCCTGCGCTCGCCACAATGCTCTGTGTGCGAAGAAGCCGCTTCTTCGCCTCCGGGAGAATCGGCGAGCGGCAGCTTCCCAAAGGCGAAGATGCAAGCTGCAGCACACAGGCACAGTGTGGGCAGCCTTCAGACTTAGAGAAAACAGTACTTTACCACTCTCCTGCCTTTTCCATGGTTATTCTATTGGAAAAGAACGAGTTTTGGACAACTACCTTTCATTCTTGCCAAACTCTTTGCAGACCCCCGTGCAAGCTTTAGAACAAGATTTTGGATGTTTTCTTTCCTGGCAGAGTTTCTCCTTGCAAGATATGGTGGAAAAGCTTTTGGCTGAGTGTAGAGCGGCAAGACACGCAGAAGACGCAGATACGCAGCTCTCCGAAGCTAAGTGCCGGTCCCGGGCTTCTTTCGGCACAAACCGCTCTCAGGAGCTCCCTGCGCTCGCCACAATGCTCTGTGTGCGAAGAAGTCGCTTCTTCGCCTCCGGGAGAATCGGCGAGCGGCAGCTTCCCAAAGGCGAAGATGCAAGCTGCAGCACACAGGCACAGTGTGGGCAGCCTTCAGACTTAGAGAAAACAGTACTTTACCACTCTCCTGCCTTTTCCATGGTTATTCTATTGGAAAAGAACGAGTTTTGGACAACTACCTTTCATTCTTGCCAAACTCTTTGCAGACCCCCGTGCAAGCTTTAGAACAAGATTTTGGATGTTTTCTTTCCTGGCAGAGTTTCTTCTTGCAAGATATGGTGGAAAAGCTTTTTGCTGAGTGTAGAGCGGCAAGACACGCAGAAGACGCGGATACGCAGCTCTCCGAAGCTAAGTGCCGGTCCCGGGCTTCTTTCGGCACAAACCTCTCTCAGGAGCTCCCTGCGCCCTCCACAATGCTCTGTGTGCGAAGAAGCCGCTTCTTCGCCTCCGGGAGAATCGGCGAGCGGCAGCTTCCCAAAGGCGAAGATGCAAGCTGCAGCACACAGGCACAGTGTGGGCAGCATTCAGACTTAGAGAAAACAGTACTTTACCACTCTCCTGCCTTTTCCAAGGTTATTCTATTGGAAAAGAACGAGTTTTGGACAACTACCTTTCATTCTTGCCAAACTCTTTGCAGACCCCCGTGCAAGCTTTAGAACAAGATTTTGGATGTTTTTTTTCCTGGCAGAGTTTCTCCTTGCAAGATATGGTGGAAAAGCTTTTTGCTGAGTGTAGAGCGGCAAGACACGCAGAAGACGCAGATACGCAGCTCTCCGAAGCTAAGTGCCGGTCCCGGGCTTCTTTCGGCACAAACCGCTCTCAGGAGCTCCCTGCGCTCGCCACAATGCTCTGTGTGCGAAGAAGCCGCTTCTTCGCCTGCGGGAGAATCGGCGAGCGGCAGCTTCCCAAAGGCGAAGATGCAAGCTGCAGCACACAGGCACAGTGTGGGCAGCCTTCAGACTTAGAGAAAACAGTACTTTACCACTCTCCTGCCTTTTCCATGGTTATTCTATTGGAAAAGAACGAGTTTTGGACAACTACCTTTCATTCTTGCCAAACTCTTTGCAGACCCCCGTGCAAGCTTTAGAACAAGATTTTGGATGTTTTCTTTCCTGGCAGAGTTTCTCCTTGCAAGATATGGTGGAAAAGCTTTTTGCTGAGTGTAGAGCGGCAAGACACGCAGAAGACGCAGATACGCAGCTCTCCGAAGCTAAGTGCCGGTCCCGGGCTTCTTTCGGCACAAACCGCTCTCAGGAGCTCCCTGCGCTCGCCACAATGCTCTGTGTGCGAAGAAGCCGCTTCTTCGCCTCCGGGAGAATCGGCGAGCGGCAGCTTGCCAAAGGCGAAGATGCAAGCTGCAGCACACAGGCACAGTGTGGGCAGCCTTCAGACTTAGAGAAAACAGTACTTTACCACTCTCCTGCCTTTTCCATGGTTATTCTATTGGAAAAGAACGAGTTTTGGACAACTACCTTTCATTCTTGCCAAACTCTTTGCAGACCCCCGTGCAAGCTTTAGAACAAGATTTTGGATGTTTTCTTTCCTGGCAGAGTTTCTCCTTGCAAGATATGGTGGAAAAGCTTTTTGCTGAGTGTAGAGCGGCAAGACACGCAGAAGACGCAGATACGCAGCTCTCCGAAGCTAAGTGCCGGTCCCGGGCTTCTTTCGGCACAAACCGCTCTCAGGAGCTCCCTGCGCTGGCCACAATGCTCTGTGTGCGAAGAAGCCGCTTCTTCGCCTGCGGGAGAATCGGCGAGCGGCAGCTTCCAAAAGGCGAAGATGCAAGCTGCAGCACACAGGCTCAGTGTGGGCAGCATTCAGACTTAGAGAAAACAGTACTTTACCACTCTCCTGCCTTTTCCATGGTTATTCTATTGGAAAAGAACGAGTTTTGGACAACTACCTTTCATTCTTGCCAAACTCTTTGCAGACCCCCGTGCAAGCTTTAGAACAAGATTTTGGATGTTTTCTTTCCTGGCAGAGTTTCTCCTTGCAAGATATGGTGGAAAAGCTTTTTGCTGAGTGTAGAGCGGCAAGACACGCAGAAGACGCGGATACGCAGCTCTCCGAAGCTAAGTGCCGGTCCCGGGCTTCTTTCGGCACAAACCGCTCTCAGGAGCTCCCTGCGCTCGCCACAATGCTCTGTGTGCGAAGAAGCCGCTTCTTCGCCTCCGGGAGAATCGGCGAGCGGCAGCTTCCCAAAGGCGAAGATGCAAGCTGCAGCACACAGGCACAGTGTGGGCAGCCTTCAGACTTAGAGAAAACAGTACTTTACCACTCTCCTGCCTTTTCCATGGTTATTCTATTGGAAAAGAACGAGTTTTGGACAACTACCTTTCATTCTTGCCAAACTCTTTGCAGACCCCCGTGCAAGCTTTAGAACAAGATTTTGGATGTTTTCTTTCCTGGCAGAGTTTCTCCTTGCAAGATATGGTGGAAAAGCTTTTTGCTGAGTGTAGAGCGGCAAGACACGCAGAAGACGCGGATACGCAGCTCTCCGAAGCTAAGTGCCGGTCCCGGGCTTCTTTCGGCACAAACCGCTCTCAGGAGCTCCCTGCGCTCGCCACAATGCTCTGTGTGCGAAGAAGCCGCTTCTTCGCCTCCGGGAGAATCGGCGAGCGGCAGCTTCCCAAAGGCGAAGATGCAAGCTGCAGCACGCAGGCACAGTGTGGGCAGCATTCAGACTTAGAGAAAACAGTACTTTACCACTCTCCTGCCTTTTCCATGGTTATTCTATTGGAAAAGAACGAGTTTTGGACAACTACCTTTCATTCTTGCCAAACTCTTTGCAGACCCCCGTGCAAGCTTTAGAACAAGATTTTGGATGTTTTCTTTCCTGGCAGAGTTTCTCCTTGCAAGATATGGTGGAAAAGCTTTTTGCTGAGTATAGAGCGGCAAGACACGCAGAAGACGCAGATACGCAGCTCTCCGAAGCTAAGTGCCGGTCCCGGGCTTCTTTCGGCACAAACCGCTCTCAGGAGCTCCCTGCGCTCGCCACAATGCTCTGTGTGCGAAGAAGCCGCTTCTTCGCCTCCGGGAGAATCGGCGAGCGGCAGCTTGCCAAAGGCGAAGATGCAAGCTGCAGCACACAGGCACAGTGTGGGCAGCCTTCAGACTTAGAGAAAACAGTACTTTACCACTCTCCTGCCTTTTCCATGGTTATTCTATTGGAAAAGAACGAGTTTTGGACAACTACCTTTCATTCTTGCCAAACTCTTTGCAGACCCCCGTGCAAGCTTTAGAACAAGATTTTGGATGTTTTCTTTCCTGGCAGAGTTTCTCCTTGCAAGATATGGTGGAAAAGCTTTTGGCTGAGTGTAGAGCGGCAAGACACGCAGAAGACGCAGATACGCAGCTCTCCGAAGCTAAGTGCCGGTCCCGGGCTTCTTTCGGCACAAACCGCTCTCAGGAGCTCCCTGCGCTCGCCACAATGCTCTGTGTGCGAAGAAGCCGCTTCTTCGCCTCCGGGAGAATCGGCGAGCGGCAGCTTGCCAAAGGCGAAGATGCAAGCTGCAGCACACAGGCACAGTGTGGGCAGCCTTCAGACTTAGAGAAAACAGTACTTTACCACTCTCCTGCCTTTTCCATGGTTATTCTATTGGAAAAGAACGAGTTTTGGACAACTACCTTTCATTCTTGCCAAACTCTTTGCAGACCCCCGTGCAAGCTTTAGAACAAGATTTTGGATGTTTTCTTTCCTGGCAGAGTTTCTCCTTGCAAGATATGGTGGAAAAGCTTTTTGCTGAGTGTAGAGCGGCAAGACACGCAGAAGACGCAGATACGCAGCTCTCCGAAGCTAAGTGCCGGTCCCGGGCTTCTTTCGGCACAAACCGCTCTCAGGAGCTCCCTGCGCTCGCCACAATGCTCTGTGTGCGAAGAAGCCGCTTCTTCGCCTCCGGGAGAATCGGCGAGCGGCAGCTTCCCAAAGGCGAAGATGCAAGCTGCAGCACACAGGCACAGTGTGGGCAGCCTTCAGACTTAGAGAAAACAGTACTTTACCACTCTCCTGCCTTTTCCATGGTTATTCTATTGGAAAAGAACGAGTTTTGGACAACTACCTTTCATTCTTGCCAAACTCTTTGCAGACCCCCGTGCAAGCTTTAGAACAAGATTTTGGATGTTTTCTTTCCTGGCAGAGTTTCTCCTTGCAAGATATGGTGGAAAAGCTTTTTGCTGAGTGTAGAGCGGCAAGACACGCAGAAGACGCAGATACGCAGCTCTCCGAAGCTAAGTGCCGGTCCCGGGCTTCTTTCGGCACAAACCGCTCTCAGGAGCTCCCTGCGCTCGCCACAATGCTCTGTGTGCGAAGAAGCCGCTTCTTCGCCTCCGGGAGAATCGGCGAGCGGCAGCTTCCCAAAGGCGAAGATGCAAGCTGCAGCACACAGGCACAGTGTGGGCAGCCTTCAGACTTAGAGAAAACAGTACTTTACCACTCTCCTGCCTTTTCCATGGTTATTCTATTGGAAAAGAACGAGTTTTGGACAACTACCTTTCATTCTTGCCAAACTCTTTGCAGACCCCCGTGCAAGCTTTAGAACAAGATTTTGGATGTTTTCTTTCCTGGCAGAGTTTCTCCTTGCAAGATATGGTGGAAAAGCTTTTTGCTGAGTGTAGAGCGGCAAGACACGCAGAAGACGCGGATACGCAGCTCTCCGAAGCTAAGTGCCGGTCCCGGGCTTCTTTCGGCACAAACCGCTCTCAGGAGCTCCCTGCGCTCGCCACAATGCTCTGTGTGCGAAGAAGCCGCTTCTTCGCCTCCGGGAGAATCGGCGAGCGGCAGCTTCCCAAAGGCGAAGATGCAAGCTGCAGCACGCAGGCACAGTGTGGGCAGCATTCAGACTTAGAGAAAACAGTACTTTACCACTCTCCTGCCTTTTCCATGGTTATTCTATTGGAAAAGAACGAGTTTTGGACAACTACCTTTCATTCTTGCCAAACTCTTTGCAGACCTCTGTGCAAGCTTTAGAACAAGATTTTGGATGTTTTCTTTCCTGGCAGAGTTTCTCCTTGCAAGATATGGTGGAAAAGCTTTTGGCTGAGTGTAGAGCGGCAAGACACGCAGAAGACGCAGATACGCAGCTCTCCGAAGCTAAGTGCCGGTCCTGGGCTTCTTTCGGCACAAACCGCTCTCAGGAGCTCCCTGCGCTCGCCACAATGCTCTGTGTGCGAAGAAGCCGCTTCTTCGCCTCCGGGAGAATCGGCGAGCGGCAGCTTCCCAAAGGCGAAGATGCAAGCTGCAGCACGCAGGCACAGTGTGGGCAGCCTTCAGACTTAGAGAAAACAGTACTTTACCACTCTCCTGCCTTTTCCATGGTTATTCTATTGGAAAAGAACGAGTTTTGGACAACTACCTTTCATTCTTGCCAAACTCTTTGCAGACCCCCGTGCAAGCTTTAGAACAAGATTTTGGATGTTTTCTTTCCTGGCAGAGTTTCTCCTTGCAAGATATGGTGGAAAAGCTTTTTGCTGAGTGTAGAGCGGCAAGACACACAGAAGACGCAGATACGCAGCTCTCCGAAGCTAAGTGCCGGTCCCGGGCTTCTTTCGGCACAAACCGCTCTCAGGAGCTCCCTGCGCTCGCCACAATGCTCTGTGTGCGAAGAAGCCGCTTCTTCGCCTCCGGGAGAATCGGCGAGCGGCAGCTTCCCAAAGGCGAAGATGCAAGCTGCGGCACACAGGCACAGTGTGGGCAGCCTTCAGACTTAGAGAAAACAGTACTTTACCACTCTCCTGCCTTTTCCATGGTTATTCTATTGGAAAAGAACGAGTTTTGGACAACTACCTTTCATTCTTGCCAAACTCTTTGCAGACCCCCGTGCAAGCTTTAGAACAAGATTTTGGATGTTTTCTTTCCTGGCACAGTTTCTCCTTGCAAGATATGGTGGAAAAGCTTTTTGCTGAGTGTAGAGCGGCAAGACACGCAGAAGACGCAGATACGCAGCTCTCCGAAGCTAAGTGCCGGTCCCGGGCTTCTTTCGGCACAAACCGCTCTCAGCAGCTCCCTGCGCTCGCCACAATGCTCTGTGTGCGAAGAAGCCGCTTCTTCGCCTGCGGGAGAATCGGCGAGCGGCAGCTTCCCAAAGGCGAAGATGCAAGCTGCAGCACACAGGCACAGTGTGGGCAGCATTCAGACTTAGAGAAAACAGTACTTTACCACTCTCCTGCCTTTTCCATGGTTATTCTATTGGAAAAGAACGAGTTTTGGACAACTACCTTTCATTCTTGCCAAACTCTTTGCAGACCCCCGTGCAAGCTTTAGAACAAGATTTTGGATGTTTTCTTTCCTGGCAGAGTTTCTCCTTGCAAGATATGGTGGAAAAGCTTTTGGCTGAGTGTAGAGCGGCAAGACACGCAGAAGACGCGGATACGCAGCTCTCCGAAGCTAAGTGCCGGTCCCGGGCTTCTTTCGGCACAAACCGCTCTCAGGAGCTCCCTGCGCTCGCCACAATGCTCTGTGTGCGAAGAAGCCGCTTCTTCGCCTCCGGGAGAATCGGCGAGCGGCAGCTTGCCAAAGGCGAAGATGCAAGCTGCAGCACACAGGCACAGTGTGGGCAGCATTCAGACTTAGAGAAAACAGTACTTTACCACTCTCCTGCCTTTTCCATGGTTATTCTATTGGAAAAGAACGAGTTTTGGACAACTACCTTTCATTCTTGCCAAACTCTTTGCAGACCCCCGTGCAAGCTTTAGAACAAGATTTTGGATGTTTTCTTTCCTGGCAGAGTTTCTCCTTGCAAGATATGGTGGAAAAGCTTTTTGCTGAGTATAGAGCGGCAAGACACGCAGAAGACGCAGATACGCAGCTCTCCGAAGCTAAGTGCCGGTCCCGGGCTTCTTTCGGCACAAACCGCTCTCAGGAGCTCCCTGCGCTCGCCACAATGCTCTGTGTGCGAAGAAGCCGCTTCTTCGCCTCCGGGAGAATCGGCGAGCGGCAGCTTCCCAAAGGCGAAGATGCAAGCTGCAGCACACAGGCACAGTGTGGGCAGCCTTCAGACTTCGAGAAAACAGTACTTTACCACTCTCCTGCCTTTTCCATGGTTATTCTATTGGAAAAGAACGAGTTTTGGACAACTACCTTTCATTCTTGCCAAACTCTTTGCAGACCCCCGTGCAAGCTTTAGAACAAGATTTTGGATGTTTTCTTTCCTGGCAGAGTTTCTCCTTGCAAGATATGGTGAAAAAGCTTTTTGCTGAGTGTTGAGCGGCAAGACACGCAGAAGACACAGATACGCAGCTCTCCGAAGCTAAGTGCCGGTCCTGGGCTTCTTTCGGCACAAACCGCTCTCAGGAGCTCCCTGCGCTCGCCACAATGCTCTGTGTGTGAAGAAGCCGCTTCTTCGCCTCCGGGAGAATCGGCGAGCGGCAGCTTCCCAAAGGCGAAGATGCAAGCTGCAGCACACAGGCACAGTGTGGGCAGCCTTCAGACTTAGAGAAAACAGTACTTTACCACTCTCCTGCCTTTTCCATGGTTATTCTATTGGAAAAGAACGAGTTTTGGACAACTACCTTTCATTCTTGCCAAACTCTTTGCAGACCCCCGTGCAAGCTTTAGAACAAGATTTTGGATGTTTTCTTTCCTGGCAGAGTTTCTCCTTGCAAGATATGGTGGAAAAGCTTTTGGCTGAGTGTAGAGCGGCAAGACACGCAGAAGACGCAGATACGCAGCTCTCCGAAGCTAAGTGCCGGTCCCGGGCTTCTTTCGGCACAAACCGCTCTCAGGAGCTCCCTGCGCTCGCCACAATGCTCTGTGTGCGAAGAAGCCGCTTCTTCGCCTCCGGGAGAATCGGCGAGCGGCAGCTTCCCAAAGGCGAAGATGCAAGCTGCAGCACACAGGCACAGTGTGGGCAGCCTTCAGACTTAGAGAAAACAGTACTTTACCACTCTCCTGCCTTTTCCATGGTTATTCTATTGGAAAAGAACGAGTTTTGGACAACTACCTTTCATTCTTGCCAAACTCTTTGCAGACCCCCGTGCAAGCTTTAGAACAAGATTTTGGATGTTTTCTTTCCTGGCAGAGTTTCTCCTTGCAAGATATGGTGGAAAAGCTTTTTGCTGAGTGTAGAGCGGCAAGACACGCAGAAGACGCAGATACGCAGCTCTCCGAAGCTAAGTGCCGGTCCCGGGCTTCTTTCGGCACAAACCGCTCTCAGGAGCTCCCTGCGCTCGCCACAATGCTCTGTGTGCGAAGAAGCCGCTTCTTCGCCTCCGGGAGAATCGGCGAGCGGCAGCTTCCCAAAGGCGAAGATGCAAGCTGCAGCACACAGGCACAGTGTGGGCAGCCTTCAGACTTAGAGAAAACAGTACTTTACCACTCTCCTGCCTTTTCCATGGTTATTCTATTGGAAAAGAACGAGTTTTGGACAACTACCTTTCATTCTTGCCAAACTCTTTGCAGACCCCCGTGCAAGCTTTAGAACAAGATTTTGGATGTTTTCTTTCCTGGCAGAGTTTCTCCTTGCAAGATATGGTGGAAAAGCTTTTTGCTGAGTGTAGAGCGGCAAGACACGCAGAAGACGCGGATACGCAGCTCTCCGAAGCTAAGTGCCGGTCCCGGGCTTCTTTCGGCACAAACCGCTCTCAGGAGCTCCCTGCGCTCGCCACAATGCTCTGTGTGCGAAGAAGCCGCTTCTTCGCCTCCGGGAGAATCGGCGAGCGGCAGCTTCCCAAAGGCGAAGATGCAAGCTGCAGCACGCAGGCACAGTGTGGGCAGCATTCAGACTTAGAGAAAACAGTACTTTACCACTCTCCTGCCTTTTCCATGGTTATTCTATTGGAAAAGAACGAGTTTTGGACAACTACCTTTCATTCTTGCCAAACTCTTTGCAGACCTCTGTGCAAGCTTTAGAACAAGATTTTGGATGTTTTCTTTCCTGGCAGAGTTTCTCCTTGCAAGATATGGTGGAAAAGCTTTTGGCTGAGTGTAGAGCGGCAAGACACGCAGAAGACGCAGATACGCAGCTCTCCGAAGCTAAGTGCCGGTCCTGGGCTTCTTTCGGCACAAACCGCTCTCAGGAGCTCCCTGCGCTCGCCACAATGCTCTGTGTGCGAAGAAGCCGCTTCTTCGCCTCCGGGAGAATCGGCGAGCGGCAGCTTCCCAAAGGCGAAGATGCAAGCTGCAGCACGCAGGCACAGTGTGGGCAGCCTTCAGACTTAGAGAAAACAGTACTTTACCACTCTCCTGCCTTTTCCATGGTTATTCTATTGGAAAAGAACGAGTTTTGGACAACTACCTTTCATTCTTGCCAAACTCTTTGCAGACCCCCGTGCAAGCTTTAGAACAAGATTTTGGATGTTTTCTTTCCTGGCAGAGTTTCTCCTTGCAAGATATGGTGGAAAAGCTTTTTGCTGAGTGTAGAGCGGCAAGACACACAGAAGACGCAGATACGCAGCTCTCCGAAGCTAAGTGCCGGTCCCGGGCTTCTTTCGGCACAAACCGCTCTCAGGAGCTCCCTGCGCTCGCCACAATGCTCTGTGTGCGAAGAAGCCGCTTCTTCGCCTCCGGGAGAATCGGCGAGCGGCAGCTTCCCAAAGGCGAAGATGCAAGCTGCGGCACACAGGCACAGTGTGGGCAGCCTTCAGACTTAGAGAAAACAGTACTTTACCACTCTCCTGCCTTTTCCATGGTTATTCTATTGGAAAAGAACGAGTTTTGGACAACTACCTTTCATTCTTGCCAAACTCTTTGCAGACCCCCGTGCAAGCTTTAGAACAAGATTTTGGATGTTTTCTTTCCTGGCACAGTTTCTCCTTGCAAGATATGGTGGAAAAGCTTTTTGCTGAGTGTAGAGCGGCAAGACACGCAGAAGACGCAGATACGCAGCTCTCCGAAGCTAAGTGCCGGTCCCGGGCTTCTTTCGGCACAAACCGCTCTCAGCAGCTCCCTGCGCTCGCCACAATGCTCTGTGTGCGAAGAAGCCGCTTCTTCGCCTGCGGGAGAATCGGCGAGCGGCAGCTTCCCAAAGGCGAAGATGCAAGCTGCAGCACACAGGCACAGTGTGGGCAGCATTCAGACTTAGAGAAAACAGTACTTTACCACTCTCCTGCCTTTTCCATGGTTATTCTATTGGAAAAGAACGAGTTTTGGACAACTACCTTTCATTCTTGCCAAACTCTTTGCAGACCCGCGTGCAAGCTTTAGAACAAGATTTTGGATGTTTTCTTTCCTGGCAGAGTTTCTCCTTGCAAGATATGGTGGAAAAGCTTTTGGCTGAGTGTAGAGCGGCAAGACACGCAGAAGACGCGGATACGCAGCTCTCCGAAGCTAAGTGCCGGTCCCGGGCTTCTTTCGGCACAAACCGCTCTCAGGAGCTCCCTGCGCTCGCCACAATGCTCTGTGTGCGAAGAAGCCGCTTCTTCGCCTCCGGGAGAATCGGCGAGCGGCAGCTTGCCAAAGGCGAAGATGCAAGCTGCAGCACACAGGCACAGTGTGGGCAGCATTCAGACTTAGAGAAAACAGTACTTTACCACTCTCCTGCCTTTTCCATGGTTATTCTATTGGAAAAGAACGAGTTTTGGACAACTACCTTTCATTCTTGCCAAACTCTTTGCAGACCCCCGTGCAAGCTTTAGAACAAGATTTTGGATGTTTTCTTTCCTGGCAGAGTTTCTCCTTGCAAGATATGGTGGAAAAGCTTTTTGCTGAGTATAGAGCGGCAAGACACGCAGAAGACGCAGATACGCAGCTCTCCGAAGCTAAGTGCCGGTCCCGGGCTTCTTTCGGCACAAACCGCTCTCAGGAGCTCCCTGCGCTCGCCACAATGCTCTGTGTGCGAAGAAGCCGCTTCTTCGCCTCCGGGAGAATCGGCGAGCGGCAGCTTCCCAAAGGCGAAGATGCAAGCTGCAGCACACAGGCACAGTGTGGGCAGCCTTCAGACTTCGAGAAAACAGTACTTTACCACTCTCCTGCCTTTTCCATGGTTATTCTATTGGAAAAGAACGAGTTTTGGACAACTACCTTTCATTCTTGCCAAACTCTTTGCAGACCCCCGTGCAAGCTTTAGAACAAGATTTTGGATGTTTTCTTTCCTGGCAGAGTTTCTCCTTGCAAGATATGGTGAAAAAGCTTTTTGCTGAGTGTTGAGCGGCAAGACACGCAGAAGACACAGATACGCAGCTCTCCGAAGCTAAGTGCCGGTCCTGGGCTTCTTTCGGCACAAACCGCTCTCAGGAGCTCCCTGCGCTCGCCACAATGCTCTGTGTGTGAAGAAGCCGCTTCTTCGCCTCCGGGAGAATCGGCGAGCGGCAGCTTCCCAAAGGCGAAGATGCAAGCTGCAGCACACAGGCACAGTGTGGGCAGCCTTCAGACTTAGAGAAAACAGTACTTTACCACTCTCCTGCCTTTTCCATGGTTATTCTATTGGAAAAGAACGAGTTTTGGACAACTACCTTTCATTCTTGCCAAACTCTTTGCAGACCCCCGTGCAAGCTTTAGAACAAGATTTTGGATGTTTTCTTTCCTGGCAGAGTTTCTCCTTGCAAGATATGGTGGAAAAGCTTTTGGCTGAGTGTAGAGCGGCAAGACACGCAGAAGACGCAGATACGCAGCTCTCCGAAGCTAAGTGCCGGTCCCGGGCTTCTTTCGGCACAAACCGCTCTCAGGAGCTCCCTGCGCTCGCCACAATGCTCTGTGTGCGAAGAAGCCGCTTCTTCGCCTGCGGGAGAATCGGCGAGCGGCAGCTTCCCAAAGGCGAAGATGCAAGCTGCAGCACACAGGCACAGTGTGGGCAGCCTTCAGACTTAGAGAAAACAGTACTTTACCACTCTCCTGCCTTTTCCATGGTTATTCTATTGGAAAAGAACGAGTTTTGGACAACTACCTTTCATTCTTGCCAAACTCTTTGCAGACCCGCGTGCAAGCTTTAGAACAAGATTTTGGATGTTTTCTTTCCTGGCAGAGTTTCTCCTTGCAAGATATGGTGGAAAAGCTTTTGGCTGAGTGTAGAGCGGCAAGACACGCAGAAGACGCAGATACGCAGCTCTCCGAAGCTAAGTGCCGGTCCCGGGCTTCTTTTGGCACAAACCGCTCTCAGGAGCTCCCTGCGCTCGCCACAATGCTCTGTGTGCGAAGAAGCCGCTTCTTCGCCTCCGGGAGAATCGGCGAACGGCAGCTTCCCAAAGGCGAAGATGCAAGCTGCAGCACACAGGCACAGTGTGGGCAGCCTTCAGACTTAGAGAAAACAGTACTTTACCACTCTCCTGCCTTTTCCATGGTTATTCTATTGGAAAAGAACTAGTTTTGGACAACTACCTTTCATTCTTGCCAAACTCTTTGCAGACCTCCGTGCAAGCTTTAGAACAAGATTTTGGATGTTTTCTTTCCTGGCAGAGTTTCTCCTTGCAAGATATGGTGGAAAAGCTTTTGGCTGAGTGTAGAGCGGCAAGACACGCAGAAGACGCAGATACGCAGCTCTCCGAAGCTAAGTGCCGGTCCCGGGCTTCTTTCGGCACAAACCGCTCTCAGGAGCTCCCTGCGCTCGCCACAATGCTCTGTGTGCGAAGAAGTCGCTTCTTCGCCTCCGGGAGAATCGGCGAGCGGCAGCTTCCCAAAGGCGAAGATGCAAGCTGCAGCACACAGGCACAGTGTGGGCAGCCTTCAGACTTAGAGAAAACAGTACTTTACCACTCTCCTGCCTTTTCCATGGTTATTCTATTGGAAAAGAACGAGTTTTGGACAACTACCTTTCATTCTTGCCAAACTCTTTGCAGACCCCCGTGCAAGCTTTAGAACAAGTTTTTGGATGTTTTCTTTCCTGGCAGAGTTTCTTCTTGCAAGATATGGTGGAAAAGCTTTTTGCTGAGTGTAGAGCGGCAAGACACGCAGAAGACGCGGATACGCAGCTCTCCGAAGCTAAGTGCCGGTCCCGGGCTTCTTTCGGCACAAACCTCTCTCAGGAGCTCCCTGCGCCCTCCACAATGCTCTGTGTGCGAAGAAGCCGCTTCTTCGCCTCCGGGAGAATCGGCGAGCGGCAGCTTCCCAAAGGCGAAGATGCAAGCTGCAGCACACAGGCACAGTGTGGGCAGCCTTCAGACTTAGAGAAAACAGTACTTTACCACTCTCCTGCCTTTTCCATGGTTATTCTATTGGAAAAGAACGAGTTTTGGACAACTACCTTTCATTCTTGCCAAACTCTTTGCAGACCCCCGTGCAAGCTTTAGAACAAGATTTTGGATGTTTTCTTTCCTGGCAGAGTTTGTCCTTGCAAGATATGGTGGAAAAGCTTTTTGCTGAGTGTAGAGCGGCAAGACACGCAGAAGACGCAGATACGCAGCTCTCCGAAGCTAAGTGCCGGTCCCGGGCTTCTTTCGGCACAAACCGCTCTCAGGAGCTCCCTGCGCTCGCCACAATGCTCTGTGTGCGAAGAAGCCGCTTCTTCGCCTGCGGGAGAATCGGCGAGCGGCAGCTTCCCAAAGGCGAAGATGCAAGCTGCAGCACACAGGCACAGTGTGGGCAGCCTTCAGACTTAGAGAAAACAGTACTTTACCACTCTCCTGCCTTTTCCATGGTTATTCTATTGGAAAAGAACGAGTTTTGGACAACTACCTTTCATTCTTGCCAAACTCTTTGCAGACCCCCGTGCAAGCTTTAGAACAAGATTTTGGATGTTTTCTTTCCTGGCAGAGTTTCTCCTTGCAAGATATGGTGGAAAAGCTTTTTGCTGAGTGTAGAGCGGCAAGACACGCAGAAGACGCAGATACGCAGCTCTCCGAAGCTAAGTGCCGGTCCCGGGCTTCTTTCGGCACAAACCGCTCTCAGGAGCTCCCTGCGCTCGCCACAATGCTCTGTGTGCGAAGAAGCCGCTTCTTCGCCTGCGGGAGAATCGGCGAGCGGCAGCTTCCCAAAGGCGAAGATGCAAGCTGCGGCACACAGGCACAGTGTGGGCAGCCTTCAGACTTAGAGAAAACAGTACTTTACCACTCTCCTGCCTTTTCCATGGTTATTCTATTGGAAAAGAACGAGTTTTGGACAACTACCTTTCATTCTTGCCAAACTCTTTGCAGACCCCCGTGCAAGCTTTAGAACAAGATTTTGGATGTTTTCTTTCCTGGCAGAGTTTCTCCTTGCAAGATATGGTGGAAAAGCTTTTTGCTGAGTGTAGAGCGGCAAGACACGCAGAAGACGCAGATACGCAGCTCTCCGAAGCTAAGTGCCGGTCCCGGGCTTCTTTCGGCACAAACCGCTCTCAGGAGCTCCCTGCGCTCGCCACAATGCTCTGTGTGCGAAGAAGCCGCTTCTTCGCCTGCGGGAGAATCGGCGAGCGGCAGCTTCCCAAAGGCGAAGATGCAAGCTGCAGCACACAGGCACAATGTGGGAAGCCTTCAGACTTAGAGAAAACAGTACTTTACCACTCTCCTGCCTTATCCATGGTTATTATATTGGAAAAGAACGAGTTTTGGACAACTACCTTTCATTCTTGCCAAACTCTTTGCAGACCTGCGTGCAAGCTTTAGAACAAGATTTTGGATGTTTTCTTTCCTGGCAGAGTTTCTCCTTGCAAGATATGGTGAAAAAGCTTTTTGCTGAGTGTTGAGCGGCAAGACACGCAGAAGACACAGATACGCAGCTCTCCGAAGCTAAGTGCCGGTCCTGGGCTTCTTTCGGCACAAACCGCTCTCAGGAGCTCCCTGCGCTCGCCACAATGCTCTGTGTGTGAAGAAGCCGCTTCTTCGCCTCCGGGAGAATCGGCGAGCGGCAGCTTCCCAAAGGCGAAGATGCAAGCTGCAGCACACAGGCACAGTGTGGGCAGCATTCAGACTTAGAGAAAACAGTACTTTACCACTCTCCTGCCTTTTCCATGGTTATTCTATTGGAAAAGAACGAGTTTTGGACAACTACCTTTCATTCTTGCCAAACTCTTTGCAGACCCCCGTGCAAGCTTTAGAACAAGATTTTGGATGTTTTCTTTCCTGGCAGAGTTTCTCCTTGCAAGATATGGTGGAAAAGCTTTTTGCTGAGTGTAGAGCGGCAAGACACGCAGAAGACGCAGATACGCAGCTCTCCGAAGCTAAGTGCCGGTCCCGGGCTTCTTTCGGCACAAACCGCTCTCAGGAGCTCCCTGCGCTCGCCACAATGCTCTGTGTGCGAAGAAGCCGCTTCTTCGCCTGCGGGAGAATCGGCGAGCGGCAGCTTCCCAAAGGCGAAGATGCAAGCTGCAGCACACAGGCACAGTGTGGGCAGCCTTCAGACTTAGAGAAAACAGTACTTTACCACTCTCCTGCCTTTTCCATGGTTATTCTATTGGAAAAGAACGAGTTTTGGACAACTACCTTTCATTCTTGCCAAACTCTTTGCAGACCCCCGTGCAAGCTTTAGAACAAGTTTTTGGATGTTTTCTTTCCTGGCAGAGTTTCTTCTTGCAAGATATGGTGGAAAAGCTTTTTGCTGAGTGTAGAGCGGCAAGACACGCAGAAGACGCGGATACGCAGCTCTCCGAAGCTAAGTGCCGGTCCCGGGCTTCTTTCGGCACAAACCGCTCTCAGGAGCTCCCTGCGCTCGCCACAATGCTCTGTGTGCGAAGAAGCCGCTTCTTCGCCTGCGGGAGAATCGGCGAGCGGCAGCTTCCCAAAGGCGAAGATGCAAGCTGCAGCACACAGGCACAGTGTGGGCAGCCTTCAGACTTAGAGAAAACAGTACTTTACCACTCTCCTGCCTTTTCCATGGTTATTCTATTGGAAAAGAACGAGTTTTGGACAACTACCTTTCATTCTTGCCAAACTCTTTGCAGACCCCCGTGCAAGCTTTAGAACAAGATTTTGGATGTTTTCTTTCCTGGCAGAGTTTCTCCTTGCAAGATATGGTGGAAAAGCTTTTGGCTGAGTGTAGAGCGGCAAGACACGCAGAAGACGCAGATACGCAGCTCTCCGAAGCTAAGTGCCGGTCCCGGGCTTCTTTCGGCACAAACCGCTCTCAGGAGCTCCCTGCGCTCGCCACAATGCTCTGTGTGCGAAGAAGCCGCTTCTTCGCCTGCGGGAGAATCGGCGAGCGGCAGCTTCCCAAAGGCGAAGATGCAAGCTGCAGCACACAGGCACAGTGTGGGCAGCCTTCAGACTTAGAGAAAACAGTACTTTACCACTCTCCTGCCTTTTCCATGGTTATTCTATTGGAAAAGAACGAGTTTTGGACAACTACCTTTCATTCTTGCCAAACTCTTTGCAGACCCCCGTGCAAGCTTTAGAACAAGTTTTTGGATGTTTTCTTTCCTGGCAGAGTTTCTCCTTGCAAGATATGGTGGAAAAGCTTTTTGCTGAGTGTAGAGCGGCAAGACACGCAGAAGACGCGGATACGCAGCTCTCCGAAGCTAAGTGCCGGTCCCGGGCTTCTTTCGGCACAAACCGCTCTCAGGAGCTCCCTGCGCTCGCCACAATGCTCTGTGTGCGAAGAAGCCGCTTCTTCGCCTGCGGGAGAATCGGCGAGCGGCAGCTTCCCAAAGGCGAAGATGCAAGCTGCAGCACACAGGCACAGTGTGGGCAGCCTTCAGACTTAGAGAAAACAGTACTTTACCACTCTCCTGCCTTTTCCATGGTTATTCTATTGGAAAAGAACGAGTTTTGGACAACTACCTTTCATTCTTGCCAAACTCTTTGCAGACCCCCGTGCAAGCTTTAGAACAAGATTTTGGATGTTTTCTTTCCTGGCAGAGTTTCTCCTTGCAAGATATGGTGGAAAAGCTTTTTGCTGAGTGTAGAGCGGCAAGACACGCAGAAGACGCAGATACGCAGCTCTCCGAAGCTAAGTGCCGGTCCCGGGCTTCTTTCGGCACAAACCGCTCTCAGGAGCTCCCTGCGCTCGCCACAATGCTCTGTGTGCGAAGAAGCCGCTTCTTCGCCTCCGGGAGAATCGGCGAGCGGCAGCTTCCCAAAGGCGAAGATGCAAGCTGCAGCACACAGGCACAGTGTGGGCAGCCTTCAGACTTAGAGAAAACAGTACTTTACCACTCTCCTGCCTTTTCCATGGTTATTCTATTGGAAAAGAACGAGTTTTGGACAACTACCTTTCATTCTTGCCAAACTCTTTGCAGACCCCCGTGCAAGCTTTAGAACAAGATTTTGGATGTTTTCTTTCCTGGCAGAGTTTCTCCTTGCAAGATATGGTGGAAAAGCTTTTTGCTGAGTGTAGAGCGGCAAGACACGCAGAAGACGCAGATACGCAGCTCTCCGAAGCTAAGTGCCGGTCCCGGGCTTCTTTCGGCACAAACCGCTCTCAGGAGCTCCCTGCGCTCGCCACAATGCTCTGTGTGCGAAGAAGCCGCTTCTTCGCCTCCGGGAGAATCGGCGAGCGGCAGCTTCCCAAAGGCGAAGATGCAAGCTGCAGCACACAGGCACAGTGTGGGCAGCCTTCAGACTTAGAGAAAACAGTACTTTACCACTCTCCTGCCTTTTCCATGGTTATTCTATTGGAAAAGAACGAGTTTTGGACAACTACCTTTCATTCTTGCCAAACTCTTTGCAGACCCCCGTGCAAGCTTTAGAACAAGATTTTGGATGTTTTCTTTCCTGGCAGAGTTTCTCCTTGCAAGATATGGTGGAAAAGCTTTTTGCTGAGTGTAGAGCGGCAAGACACGCAGAAGACGCAGATACGCAGCTCTCCGAAGCTAAGTGCCGGTCCCGGGCTTCTTTCGGCACAAACCGCTCTCAGGAGCTCCCTGCGCTCGCCACAATGCTCTGTGTGCGAAGAAGCCGCTTCTTCGCCTCCGGGAGAATCGGCGAGCGGCAGCTTCCCAAAGGCGAAGATGCAAGCTGCGGCACACAGGCACAGTGTGGGCAGCCTTCAGACTTAGAGAAAACAGTACTTTACCACTCTCCTGCCTTTTCCATGGTTATTCTATTGGAAAAGAACGAGTTTTGGACAACTACCTTTCATTCTTGCCAAACTCTTTGCAGACCCCCGTGCAAGCTTTAGAACAAGATTTTGGATGTTTTCTTTCCTGGCAGAGTTTCTCCTTGCAAGATATGGTGGAAAAGCTTTTTGCTGAGTGTAGAGCGGCAAGACACGCAGAAGACGCAGATACGCAGCTCTCCGAAGCTAAGTGCCGGTCCCGGGCTTCTTTCGGCACAAACCGCTCTCAGGAGCTCCCTGCGCTCGCCACAATGCTCTGTGTGCGAAGAAGCCGCTTCTTCGCCTGCGGGAGAATCGGCGAGCGGCAGCTTCCCAAAGGCGAAGATGCAAGCTGCAGCACACAGGCACAATGTGGGAAGCCTTCAGACTTAGAGAAAACAGTACTTTACCACTCTCCTGCCTTTTCCATGGTTATTCTATTGGAAAAGAACGAGTTTTGGACAACTACCTTTCATTCTTGCCAAACTCTTTGCAGACCTGCGTGCAAGCTTTAGAACAAGATTTTGGATGTTTTCTTTCCTGGCAGAGTTTCTCCTTGCAAGATATGGTGAAAAAGCTTTTTGCTGAGTGTTGAGCGGCAAGACACGCAGAAGACACAGATACGCAGCTCTCCGAAGCTAAGTGCCGGTCCTGGGCTTCTTTCGGCACAAACCGCTCTCAGGAGCTCCCTGCGCTCGCCACAATGCTCTGTGTGTGAAGAAGCCGCTTCTTCGCCTGCGGGAGAATCGGCGAGCGGCAGCTTCCCAAAGGCGAAGATGCAAGCTGCAGCACACAGGCACAGTGTGGGCAGCATTCAGACTTAGAGAAAACAGTACTTTACCACTCTCCTGCCTTTTCCATGGTTATTCTATTGGAAAAGAACGAGTTTTGGACAACTACCTTTCATTCTTGCCAAACTCTTTGCAGACCCCCGTGCAAGCTTTAGAACAAGATTTTGGATGTTTTCTTTCCTGGCAGAGTTTCTCCTTGCAAGATATGGTGGAAAAGCTTTTTGCTGAGTGTAGAGCGGCAAGACACGCAGAAGACGCAGATACGCAGCTCTCCGAAGCTAAGTGCCGGTCCCGGGCTTCTTTCGGCACAAACCGCTCTCAGGAGCTCCCTGCGCTCGCCACAATGCTCTGTGTGCGAAGAAGCCGCTTCTTCGCCTCTGGGAGAATCGGCGAGCGGCAGCTTCCCAAAGGCGATGATGCAAGCTGCAGCACGCAGGCACAGTGTGGGCAGCCTTCAGACTTAGAGAAAACAGTACTTTACCACTCTCCTGCCTTTTCCATGGTTATTCTATTGGAAAAGAACGAGTTTTGGACAACTACCTTTCATTCTTGCCATACTCTTTGCAGACCCCCGTGCAAGCTTTAGAACAAGATTTTGGATGTTTTCTTTCCTGGCAGAGTTTCTCCTTGCAAGATATGGTGGAAAAGCTTTTGGCTGAGTGTAGAGCGGCAAGACACGCAGAAGACGCAGATACGCAGCTCTCCGAAGCTAAGTGCCGGTCCCGGGCTTCTTTCGGCACAAACCGCTCTCAGGAGCTCCCTGCGCTCGCCACAATGCTCTGTGTGCGAAGAAGCCGCTTCTTCGCCTGCGGGAGAATCGGCGAGCGGCAGCTTCCCAAAGGCGAAGATGCAAGCTGCAGCACACAGGCACAGTGTGGGCAGCCTTCAGACTTAGAGAAAACAGTACTTTACCACTCTCCTGCCTTTTCCATGGTTATTCTATTGGAAAAGAACGAGTTTTGGACAACTACCTTTCATTCTTGCCAAACTCTTTGCAGACCCCCGTGCAAGCTTTAGAACAAGTTTTTGGATGTTTTCTTTCCTGGCAGAGTTTCTTCTTGCAAGATATGGTGGAAAAGCTTTTTGCTGAGTGTAGAGCGGCAAGACACGCAGAAGACGCGGATACGCAGCTCTCCGAAGCTAAGTGCCGGTCCCGGGCTTCTTTCGGCACAAACCGCTCTCAGGAGCTCCCTGCGCTCGCCACAATGCTCTGTGTGCGAAGAAGCCGCTTCTTCGCCTGCGGGAGAATCGGCGAGCGGCAGCTTCCCAAAGGCGAAGATGCAAGCTGCAGCACACAGGCACAGTGTGGGCAGCCTTCAGACTTAGAGAAAACAGTACTTTACCACTCTCCTGCCTTTTCCATGGTTATTCTATTGGAAAAGAACGAGTTTTGGACAACTACCTTTCATTCTTGCCAAACTCTTTGCAGACCCCCGTGCAAGCTTTAGAACAAGATTTTGGATGTTTTCTTTCCTGGCAGAGTTTCTCCTTGCAAGATATGGTGGAAAAGCTTTTGGCTGAGTGTAGAGCGGCAAGACACGCAGAAGACGCAGATACGCAGCTCTCCGAAGCTAAGTGCCGGTCCCGGGCTTCTTTCGGCACAAACCGCTCTCAGGAGCTCCCTGCGCTCGCCACAATGCTCTGTGTGCGAAGAAGTCGCTTCTTCGCCTCCGGGAGAATCGGCGAGCGGCAGCTTCCCAAAGGCGAAGATGCAAGCTGCAGCACACAGGCACAGTGTGGGCAGCCTTCAGACTTAGAGAAAACAGTACTTTACCACTCTCCTGCCTTTTCCATGGTTATTCTATTGGAAAAGAACGAGTTTTGGACAACTACCTTTCATTCTTGCCAAACTCTTTGCAGACCCCCGTGCAAGCTTTAGAACAAGATTTTGGATGTTTTCTTTCCTGGCAGAGTTTCTTCTTGCAAGATATGGTGGAAAAGCTTTTTGCTGAGTGTAGAGCGGCAAGACACGCAGAAGACGCGGATACGCAGCTCTCCGAAGCTAAGTGCCGGTCCCGGGCTTCTTTCGGCACAAACCGCTCTCAGGAGCTCCCTGCGCCCTCCACAATGCTCTGTGTGCGAAGAAGCCGCTTCTTCGCCTCCGGGAGAATCGGCGAGCGGCAGCTTCCCAAAGGCGAAGATGCAAGCTGCAGCACACAGGCACAGTGTGGGCAGCCTTCAGACTTAGAGAAAACAGTACTTTACCACTCTCCTGCCTTTTCCATGGTTATTCTATTGGAAAAGAACGAGTTTTGGACAACTACCTTTCATTCTTGCCAAACTCTTTGCAGACCCCCGTGCAAGCTTTAGAACAAGATTTTGGATGTTTTCTTTCCTGGCAGAGTTTCTCCTTGCAAGATATGGTGGAAAAGCTTTTTGCTGAGTGTAGAGCGGCAAGACACGCAGAAGACGCAGATACGCAGCTCTCCGAAGCTAAGTGCCGGTCCCGGGCTTCTTTCGGCACAAACCGCTCTCAGGAGCTCCCTGCGCTCGCCACAATGCTCTGTGTGCGAAGAAGCCGCTTCTTCGCCTCCGGGAGAATCGGCGAGCGGCAGCTTGCCAAAGGCGAAGATGCAAGCTGCAGCACACAGGCACAGTGTGGGCAGCCTTCAGACTTAGAGAAAACAGTACTTTACCACTCTCCTGCCTTTTCCATGGTTATTCTATTGGAAAAGAACGAGTTTTGGACAACTACCTTTCATTCTTGCCAAACTCTTTGCAGACCCCCGTGCAAGCTTTAGAACAAGATTTTGGATGTTTTCTTTCCTGGCAGAGTTTCTCCTTGCAAGATATGGTGGAAAAGCTTTTGGCTGAGTGTAGAGCGGCAAGACACGCAGAAGACGCAGATACGCAGCTCTCCGAAGCTAAGTGCCGGTCCCGGGCTTCTTTCGGCACAAACCGCTCTCAGGAGCTCCCTGCGCTCGCCACAATGCTCTGTGTGCGAAGAAGCCGCTTCTTCGCCTCCGGGAGAATCGGCGAGCGGCAGCTTCCCAAAGGCGAAGATGCAAGCTGCAGCACACAGGCACAGTGTGGGCAGCCTTCAGACTTAGAGAAAACAGTACTTTACCACTCTCCTGCCTTTTCCATGGTTATTCTATTGGAAAAGAACGAGTTTTGGACAACTACCTTTCATTCTTGCCAAACTCTTTGCAGACCCCCGTGCAAGCTTTAGAACAAGATTTTGGATGTTTTCTTTCCTGGCAGAGTTTCTCCTTGCAAGATATGGTGGAAAAGCTTTTTGCTGAGTGTAGAGCGGCAAGACACGCAGAAGACGCGGATACGCAGCTCTCCGAAGCTAAGTGCCGGTCCCGGGCTTCTTTCGGCACAAACCGCTCTCAGGAGCTCCCTGCGCTGGCCACAATGCTCTGTGTGCGAAGAAGCCGCTTCTTCGCCTGCGGGAGAATCGGCGAGCGGCAGCTTCCAAAAGGCGAAGATGCAAGCTGCAGCACACAGGCACAGTGTGGGCAGCCTTCAGACTTAGAGAAAACAGTACTTTACCACTCTCCTGCCTTTTCCATGGTTATTCTATTGGAAAAGAACGAGTTTTGGACAACTACCTTTCATTCTTGCCAAACTCTTTGCAGACCCCCGTGCAAGCTTTAGAACAAGTTTTTGGATGTTTTCTTTCCTGGCAGAGTTTCTCCTTGCAAGATATGGTGGAAAAGCTTTTTGCTGAGTGTAGAGCGGCAAGACACGCAGAAGACGCGGATACGCAGCTCTCCGAAGCTAAGTGCCGGTCCCGGGCTTCTTTCGGCACAAACCGCTCTCAGGAGCTCCCTGCGCTCGCCACAATGCTCTGTGTGCGAAGAAGCCGCTTCTTCGCCTGCGGGAGAATCGGCGAGCGGCAGCTTCCCAAAGGCGAAGATGCAAGCTGCAGCACACAGGCACAGTGTGGGCAGCCTTCAGACTTAGAGAAAACAGTACTTTACCACTCTCCTGCCTTTTCCATGGTTATTCTATTGGAAAAGAACGAGTTTTGGACAACTACCTTTCATTCTTGCCAAACTCTTTGCAGACCCCCGTGCAAGCTTTAGAACAAGATTTTGGATGTTTTCTTTCCTGGCAGAGTTTCTCCTTGCAAGATATGGTGGAAAAGCTTTTTGCTGAGTGTAGAGCGGCAAGACACGCAGAAGACGCGGATACGCAGCTCTCCGAAGCTAAGTGCCGGTCCCGGGCTTCTTTCGGCACAAACCGCTCTCAGGAGCTCCCTGCGCTCGCCACAATGCTCTGTGTGCGAAGAAGCCGCTTCTTCGCCTCCGGGAGAATCGGCGAGCGGCAGCTTCCCAAAGGCGAAGATGCAAGCTGCAGCACGCAGGCACAGTGTGGGCAGCATTCAGACTTAGAGAAAACAGTACTTTACCACTCTCCTGCCTTTTCCATGGTTATTCTATTGGAAAAGAACGAGTTTTGGACAACTACCTTTCATTCTTGCCAAACTCTTTGCAGACCCCCGTGCAAGCTTTAGAACAAGATTTTGGATGTTTTCTTTCCTGGCAGAGTTTCTCCTTGCAAGATATGGTGGAAAAGCTTTTTGCTGAGTGTAGAGCGGCAAGACACGCAGAAGACGCAGATACGCAGCTCTCCGAAGCTAAGTGCCGGTCCCGGGCTTCTTTCGGCACAAACCGCTCTCAGGAGCTCCCTGCGCTCGCCACAATGCTCTGTGTGCGAAGAAGCCGCTTCTTCGCCTCCGGGAGAATCGGCGAGCGGCAGCTTGCCAAAGGCGAAGATGCAAGCTGCAGCACACAGGCACAGTGTGGGCAGCCTTCAGACTTAGAGAAAACAGTACTTTACCACTCTCCTGCCTTTTCCATGGTTATTCTATTGGAAAAGAACGAGTTTTGGACAACTACCTTTCATTCTTGCCAAACTCTTTGCAGACCCCCGTGCAAGCTTTAGAACAAGATTTTGGATGTTTTCTTTCCTGGCAGAGTTTCTCCTTGCAAGATATGGTGGAAAAGCTTTTGGCTGAGTGTAGAGCGGCAAGACACGCAGAAGACGCAGATACGCAGCTCTCCGAAGCTAAGTGCCGGTCCCGGGCTTCTTTCGGCACAAACCGCTCTCAGCAGCTCCCTGCGCTCGCCACAATGCTCTGTGTGCGAAGAAGCCGCTTCTTCGCCTGCGGGAGAATCGGCGAGCGGCAGCTTCCCAAAGGCGAAGATGCAAGCTGCAGCACACAGGCACAGTGTGGGCAGCCTTCAGACTTAGAGAAAACAGTACTTTACCACTCTCCTGCCTTTTCCATGGTTATTCTATTGGAAAAGAACGAGTTTTGGACAACTACCTTTCATTCTTGCCAAACTCTTTGCAGACCCCCGTGCAAGCTTTAGAACAAGATTTTGGATGTTTTCTTTCCTGGCAGAGTTTCTCCTTGCAAGATATGGTGGAAAAGCTTTTTGCTGAGTGTAGAGCGGCAAGACACGCAGAAGACGCAGATACGCAGCTCTCCGAAGCTAAGTGCCGGTCCCGGGCTTCTTTCGGCACAAACCGCTCTCAGGAGCTCCCTGCGCTCGCCACAATGCTCTGTGTGCGAAGAAGCCGCTTCTTCGCCTCCGGGAGAATCGGCGAGCGGCAGCTTCCCAAAGGCGAAGATGCAAGCTGCAGCACACAGGCACAGTGTGGGCAGCCTTCAGACTTAGAGAAAACAGTACTTTACCACTCTCCTGCCTTTTCCATGGTTATTCTATTGGAAAAGAACGAGTTTTGGACAACTACCTTTCATTCTTGCCAAACTCTTTGCAGACCCCCGTGCAAGCTTTAGAACAAGATTTTGGATGTTTTCTTTCCTGGCAGAGTTTCTCCTTGCAAGATATGGTGGAAAAGCTTTTTGCTGAGTGTAGAGCGGCAAGACACGCAGAAGACGCGGATACGCAGCTCTCCGAAGCTAAGTGCCGGTCCCGGGCTTCTTTCGGCACAAACCGCTCTCAGGAGCTCCCTGCGCTCGCCACAATGCTCTGTGTGCGAAGAAGCCGCTTCTTCGCCTCCGGGAGAATCGGCGAGCGGCAGCTTCCCAAAGGCGAAGATGCAAGCTGCAGCACGCAGGCACAGTGTGGGCAGCATTCAGACTTAGAGAAAACAGTACTTTACCACTCTCCTGCCTTTTCCATGGTTATTCTATTGGAAAAGAACGAGTTTTGGACAACTACCTTTCATTCTTGCCAAACTCTTTGCAGACCTCCGTGCAAGCTTTAGAACAAGATTTTGGATGTTTTCTTTCCTGGCAGAGTTTCTCCTTGCAAGATATGGTGGAAAAGCTTTTTGCTGAGTATAGAGCGGCAAGACACGCAGAAGACGCAGATACGCAGCTCTCCGAAGCTAAGTGCCGGTCCCGGGCTTCTTTCGGCACAAACCGCTCTCAGGAGCTCCCTGCGCTCGCCACAATGCTCTGTGTGCGAAGAAGCCGCTTCTTCGCCTCCGGGAGAATCGGCGAGCGGCAGCTTCCCAAAGGCGAAGATGCAAGCTGCAGCACGCAGGCACAGTGTGGGCAGCCTTCAGACTTAGAGAAAACAGTACTTTAACACTCTCCTGCCTTTTCCATGGTTATTCTATTGGAAAAGAACGAGTTTTGGACAACTACCTTTCATTCTTGCCAAACTCTTTGCAGACCCCCGTGCAAGCTTTAGAACAAGATTTTGGATGTTTTCTTTCCTGGCAGAGTTTCTCCTTGCAAGATATGGTGGAAAAGCTTTTGGCTGAGTGTAGAGCGGCAAGACACGCAGAAGACGCAGATACGCAGCTCTCCGAAGCTAAGTGCCGGTCCCGGGCTTCTTTCGGCACAAACCGCTCTCAGGAGCTCCCTGCGCTCGCCACAATGCTCTGTTTTCGAAGAAGCCGCTTCTTCGTCTGCGGGAGAATCGGCGAGCGGCAGCTTCCCAAAGGCGAAGATGCAAGCTGCGGCACACAGGCACAGTGTGGGCAGCCTTCAGACTTAGAGAAAACAGTACTTTACCACTCTCCTGCCTTTTCCATGGTTATTCTATTGGAAAAGAACGAGTTTTGGACAACTACCTTTCATTCTTGCCAAACTCTTTGCAGACCCCCGTGCAAGCTTTAGAACAAGATTTTGGATGTTTTCTTTCCTGGCAGAGTTTCTCCTTGCAAGATATGGTGGAAAAGCTTTTTGCTGAGTGTAGAGCGGCAAGACACGCAGAAGACGCAGATACGCAGCTCTCCGAAGCTAAGTGCCGGTCCCGGGCTTCTTTCGGCACAAACCGCTCTCAGCAGCTCCCTGCGCTCGCCACAATGCTCTGTGTGCGAAGAAGCCGCTTCTTCGCCTGCGGGAGAATCGGCGAGCGGCAGCTTCCCAAAGGCGAAGATGCAAGCTGCAGCACACAGGCACAGTGTGGGCAGCATTCAGACTTAGAGAAAACAGTACTTTACCACTCTCCTGCCTTTTCCATGGTTATTCTATTGGAAAAGAACGAGTTTTGGACAACTACCTTTCATTCTTGCCAAACTCTTTGCAGACCCCCGTGCAAGCTTTAGAACAAGTTTTTGGATGTTTTCTTTCCTGGCAGAGTTTCTCCTTGCAAGATATGGTGGAAAAGCTTTTTGCTGAGTGTAGAGCGGCAAGACACGCAGAAGACGCGGATACGCAGCTCTCCGAAGCTAAGTGCCGGTCCCGGGCTTCTTTCGGCACAAACCGCTCTCAGGAGCTCCCTGCGCTCGCCACAATGCTCTGTGTGCGAAGAAGCCGCTTCTTCGCCTGCGGGAGAATCGGCGAGCGGCAGCTTCCCAAAGGCGAAGATGCAAGCTGCAGCACACAGGCACAGTGTGGGCAGCCTTCAGACTTAGAGAAAACAGTACTTTACCACTCTCCTGCCTTTTCCATGGTTATTCTATTGGAAAAGAACGAGTTTTGGACAACTACCTTTCATTCTTGCCAAACTCTTTGCAGACCCCCGTGCAAGCTTTAGAACAAGATTTTGGATGTTTTCTTTCCTGGCAGAGTTTCTCCTTGCAAGATATGGTGGAAAAGCTTTTGGCTGAGTGTAGAGCGGCAAGACACGCAGAAGACGCAGATACGCAGCTCTCCGAAGCTAAGTGCCGGTCCCGGGCTTCTTTCGGCACAAACCGCTCTCAGGAGCTCCCTGCGCTCACCACAATGCTCTGTGTGCGAAGAAGCCGCTTCTTCGCCTCCGGGAGAATCGGCGAGCGGCAGCTTCCCAAAGGCGAAGATGCAAGCTGCAGCACACAGGCACAGTGTGGGCAGCCTTCAGACTTAGAGAAAACAGTACTTTACCACTCTCCTGCCTTTTCCATGGTTATTCTATTGGAAAAGAACGAGTTTTGGACAACTACCTTTCATTCTTGCCAAACTCTTTGCAGACCCCCGTGCAAGCTTTAGAACAAGATTTTGGATGTTTTCTTTCCTGGCAGAGTTTCTCCTTGCAAGATATGGTGGAAAAGCTTTTGGCTGAGTGTAGAGCGGCAAGACACGCAGAAGACGCGGATACGCAGCTCTCCGAAGCTAAGTGCCGGTCCCGGGCTTCTTTCGGCACAAACCGCTCTCAGGAGCTCCCTGCGCTGGCCACAATGCTCTGTGTGCGAAGAAGCCGCTTCTTCGCCTGCGGGAGAATCGGCGAGCGGCAGCTTCCAAAAGGCGAAGATGCAAGCTGCAGCACACAGGCTCAGTGTGGGCAGCCTTCAGACTTAGAGAAAACAGTACTTTACCACTCTCCTGCCTTTTCCATGGTTATTCTATTGGAAAAGAACGAGTTTTGGACAACTACCTTTCATTCTTGCCAAACTCTTTGCAGACCCCCGTGCAAGCTTTAGAACAAGTTTTTGGATGTTTTCTTTCCTGGCAGAGTTTCTCCTTGCAAGATATGGTGGAAAAGCTTTTTGCTGAGTGTAGAGCGGCAAGACACGCAGAAGACGCGGATACGCAGCTCTCCGAAGCTAAGTGCCGGTCCCGGGCTTCTTTCGGCACAAACCGCTCTCAGGAGCTCCCTGCGCTCGCCACAATGCTCTGTGTGCGAAGAAGCCGCTTCTTCGCCTCCGGGAGAATCGGCGAGCGGCAGCTTCCCAAAGGCGAAGATGCAAGCTGCAGCACACAGGCACAGTGTGGGCAGCCTTCAGACTTAGAGAAAACAGTACTTTACCACTCTCCTGCCTTTTCCATGGTTATTCTATTGGAAAAGAACGAGTTTTGGACAACTACCTTTCATTCTTGCCAAACTCTTTGCAGACCCCCGTGCAAGCTTTAGAACAAGATTTTGGATGTTTTCTTTCCTGGCAGAGTTTCTCCTTGCAAGATATGGTGGAAAAGCTTTTTGCTGAGTGTAGAGCGGCAAGACACGCAGAAGACGCGGATACGCAGCTCTCCGAAGCTAAGTGCCGGTCCCGGGCTTCTTTCGGCACAAACCGCTCTCAGGAGCTCCCTGCGCTCGCCACAATGCTCTGTGTGCGAAGAAGCCGCTTCTTCGCCTCCGGGAGAATCGGCGAGCGGCAGCTTCCCAAAGGCGAAGATGCAAGCTGCAGCACGCAGGCACAGTGTGGGCAGCATTCAGACTTAGAGAAAACAGTACTTTACCACTCTCCTGCCTTTTCCATGGTTATTCTATTGGAAAAGAACGAGTTTTGGACAACTACCTTTCATTCTTGCCAAACTCTTTGCAGACCCCCGTGCAAGCTTTAGAACAAGATTTTGGATGTTTTCTTTCCTGGCAGAGTTTCTCCTTGCAAGATATGGTGGAAAAGCTTTTTGCTGAGTGTAGAGCGGCAAGACACGCAGAAGACGCAGATACGCAGCTCTCCGAAGCTAAGTGCCGGTCCCGGGCTTCTTTCGGCACAAACCGCTCTCAGGAGCTCCCTGCGCTCGCCACAATGCTCTGTGTGCGAAGAAGCCGCTTCTTCGCCTCCGGGAGAATCGGCGAGCGGCAGCTTCCCAAAGGCGAAGATGCAAGCTGCAGCACACAGGCACAGTGTGGGCAGCCTTCAGACTTAGAGAAAACAGTACTTTACCACTCTCCTGCCTTTTCCATGGTTATTCTATTGGAAAAGAACGAGTTTTGGACAACTACCTTTCATTCTTGCCAAACTCTTTGCAGACCCCCGTGCAAGCTTTAGAACAAGATTTTGGATGTTTTCTTTCCTGGCAGAGTTTCTCCTTGCAAGATATGGTGGAAAAGCTTTTGGCTGAGTGTAGAGCGGCAAGACACGCAGAAGACGCAGATACGCAGCTCTCCGAAGCTAAGTGCCGGTCCCGGGCTTCTTTCGGCACAAACCGCTCTCAGCAGCTCCCTGCGCTCGCCACAATGCTCTGTGTGCGAAGAAGCCGCTTCTTCGCCTCCGGGAGAATCGGCGAGCGGCAGCTTGCCAAAGGCGAAGATGCAAGCTGCAGCACACAGGCACAGTGTGGGCAGCCTTCAGACTTAGAGAAAACAGTACTTTACCACTCTCCTGCCTTTTCCATGGTTATTCTATTGGAAAAGAACGAGTTTTGGACAACTACCTTTCATTCTTGCCAAACTCTTTGCAGACCCCCGTGCAAGCTTTAGAACAAGATTTTGGATGTTTTCTTTCCTGGCAGAGTTTCTCCTTGCAAGATATGGTGGAAAAGCTTTTTGCTGAGTGTAGAGCGGCAAGACACGCAGAAGACGCAGATACGCAGCTCTCCGAAGCTAAGTGCCGGTCCCGGGCTTCTTTCGGCACAAACCGCTCTCAGGAGCTCCCTGCGCTCGCCACAATGCTCTGTGTGCGAAGAAGCCGCTTCTTCGCCTCCGGGAGAATCGGCGAGCGGCAGCTTCCCAAAGGCGAAGATGCAAGCTGCAGCACACAGGCACAGTGTGGGCAGCCTTCAGACTTAGAGAAAACAGTACTTTACCACTCTCCTGCCTTTTCCATGGTTATTCTATTGGAAAAGAACGAGTTTTGGACAACTACCTTTCATTCTTGCCAAACTCTTTGCAGACCCCCGTGCAAGCTTTAGAACAAGATTTTGGATGTTTTCTTTCCTGGCAGAGTTTCTCCTTGCAAGATATGGTGGAAAAGCTTTTTGCTGAGTGTAGAGCGGCAAGACACGCAGAAGACGCGGATACGCAGCTCTCCGAAGCTAAGTGCCGGTCCCGGGCTTCTTTCGGCACAAACCGCTCTCAGGAGCTCCCTGCGCTCGCCACAATGCTCTGTGTGCGAAGAAGCCGCTTCTTCGCCTGCGGGAGAATCGGCGAGCGGCAGCTTCCCAAAGGCGAAGATGCAAGCTGCAGCACACAGGCTCAGTGTGGGCAGTCTTCAGACTTAGAGAAAACAGTACTTTACCACTCTCCTGCCTTTTCCATGGTTATTCTATTGGAAAAGAACGAGTTTTGGACAACTACCTTTCATTCTTGCCAAACTCTTTGCAGACCCCCGTGCAAGCTTTAGAACAAGATTTTGGATGTTTTCTTTCCTGGCAGAGTTTCTCCTTGCAAGATATGGTGGAAAAGCTTTTTGCTGAGTGTAGAGCGGCAAGACACGCAGAAGACGCGGATACGCAGCTCTCCGAAGCTAAGTGCCGGTCCCGGGCTTCTTTCGGCACAAACCGCTCTCAGGAGCTCCCTGCGCTCGGCACAATGCTCTGTGTGCGAAGAAGCCGCTTCTTCGCCTCCGGGAGAATCGGCGAGCGGCAGCTTCCCAAAGGCGAAGATGCAAGCTGCAGCACGCAGGCACAGTGTGGGCAGCATTCAGACTTAGAGAAAACAGTACTTTACCACTCTCCTGCCTTTTCCATGGTTATTCTATTGGAAAAGAACGAGTTTTGGACAACTACCTTTCATTCTTGCCAAACTCTTTGCAGACCTCCGTGCAAGCTTTAGAACAAGATTTTGGATGTTTTCTTTCCTGGCAGAGTTTCTCCTTGCAAGATATGGTGGAAAAGCTTTTTGCTGAGTATAGAGCGGCAAGACACGCAGAAGACGCAGATACGCAGCTCTCCGAAGCTAAGTGCCGGTCCCGGGCTTCTTTCGGCACAAACCGCTCTCAGGAGCTCCCTGCGCTCGCCACAATGCTCTGTGTGCGAAGAAGCCGCTTCTTCGCCTCCGGGAGAATCGGCGAGCGGCAGCTTCCCAAAGGCGAAGATGCAAGCTGCAGCACGCAGGCACAGTGTGGGCAGCCTTCAGACTTAGAGAAAACAGTACTTTAACACTCTCCTGCCTTTTCCATGGTTATTCTATTGGAAAAGAACGAGTTTTGGACAACTACCTTTCATTCTTGCCAAACTCTTTGCAGACCCCCGTGCAAGCTTTAGAACAAGATTTTGGATGTTTTCTTTCCTGGCAGAGTTTCTCCTTGCAAGATATGGTGGAAAAGCTTTTTGCTGAGTGTAGAGCGGCAAGACACGCAGAAGACGCAGATACGCAGCTCTCCGAAGCTAAGTGCCGGTCCCGGGCTTCTTTCGGCACAAACCGCTCTCAGGAGCTCCCTGCGCTCGCCACAATGCTCTGTGTGCGAAGAAGCCGCTTCTTCGCCTCCGGGAGAATCGGCGAGCGGCAGCTTCCCAAAGGCGAAGATGCAAGCTGCGGCACACAGGCACAGTGTGGGCAGCCTTCAGACTTAGAGAAAACAGTACTTTACCACTCTCCTGCCTTTTCCATGGTTATTCTATTGGAAAAGAACGAGTTTTGGACAACTACCTTTCATTCTTGCCAAACTCTTTGCAGACCCCCGTGCAAGCTTTAGAACAAGATTTTGGATGTTTTCTTTCCTGGCAGAGTTTCTCCTTGCAAGATATGGTGGAAAAGCTTTTTGCTGAGTGTAGAGCGGCAAGACACGCAGAAGACGCAGATACGCAGCTCTCCGAAGCTAAGTGCCGGCTCCGGGCTTCTTTCGGCACAAACCGCTCTCAGGAGCTCCCTGCGCTCGCCACAATGCTCTGTGTGCGAAGAAGCCGCTTCTTCGCCTGCGGGAGAATCGGCGAGCGGCAGCTTCCCAAAGGCGAAGATGCAAGCTGCAGCACACAGGCACAGTGTGGGCAGCATTCAGACTTAGAGAAAACAGTACTTTACCACTCTCCTGCCTTTTCCATGGTTATTCTATTGGAAAAGAACGAGTTTTGGACAACTACCTTTCATTCTTGCCAAACTCTTTGCAGACCCCCGTGCAAGCTTTAGAACAAGTTTTTGGATGTTTTCTTTCCTGGCAGAGTTTCTCCTTGCAAGATATGGTGGAAAAGCTTTTTGCTGAGTGTAGAGCGGCAAGACACGCAGAAGACGCGGATACGCAGCTCTCCGAAGCTAAGTGCCGGTCCCGGGCTTCTTTCGGCACAAACCGCTCTCAGGAGCTCCCTGCGCTCGCCACAATGCTCTGTGTGCGAAGAAGCCGCTTCTTCGCCTCCGGGAGAATCGGCGAGCGGCAGCTTCCCAAAGGCGAAGATGCAAGCTGCAGCACGCAGGCACAGTGTGGGCAGCCTTCAGACTTAGAGAAAACAGTACTTTAACACTCTCCTGCCTTTTCCATGGTTATTCTATTGGAAAAGAACGAGTTTTGGACAACTACCTTTCATTCTTGCCAAACTCTTTGCAGACCCCCGTGCAAGCTTTAGAACAAGATTTTGGATGTTTTCTTTCCTGGCAGAGTTTCTCCTTGCAAGATATGGTGGAAAAGCTTTTTGCTGAGTGTAGAGCGGCAAGACACGCAGAAGACGCAGATACGCAGCTCTCCGAAGCTAAGTGCCGGTCCCGGGCTTCTTTCGGCACAAACCGCTCTCAGGAGCTCCCTGCGCTCGCCACAATGCTCTGTGTGCGAAGAAGCCGCTTCTTCGCCTCCGGGAGAATCGGCGAGCGGCAGCTTCCCAAAGGCGAAGATGCAAGCTGCGGCACACAGGCACAGTGTGGGCAGCCTTCAGACTTAGAGAAAACAGTACTTTACCACTCTCCTGCCTTTTCCATGGTTATTCTATTGGAAAAGAACGAGTTTTGGACAACTACCTTTCATTCTTGCCAAACTCTTTGCAGACCCCCGTGCAAGCTTTAGAACAAGATTTTGGATGTTTTCTTTCCTGGCAGAGTTTCTCCTTGCAAGATATGGTGGAAAAGCTTTTTGCTGAGTGTAGAGCGGCAAGACACGCAGAAGACGCGGATACGCAGCTCTCCGAAGCTAAGTGCCGGTCCCGGGCTTCTTTCGGCACAAACCGCTCTCAGGAGCTCCCTGCACTGGCCACAATGCTCTGTGTGCGAAGAAGCCGCTTCTTCGCCTGCGGGAGAATCGGCGAGCGGCAGCTTCCAAAAGGCGAAGATGCAAGCTGCAGCACACAGGCTCAGTGTGGGCAGCCTTCAGACTTAGAGAAAACAGTACTTTACCACTCTCCTGCCTTTTCCATGGTTATTCTATTGGAAAAGAACGAGTTTTGGACAACTACCTTTCATTCTTGCCAAACTCTTTGCAGACCCCCGTGCAAGCTTTAGAACAAGTTTTTGGATGTTTTCTTTCCTGGCAGAGTTTCTCCTTGCAAGATATGGTGGAAAAGCTTTTTGCTGAGTGTAGAGCGGCAAGACACGCAGAAGACGCGGATACGCAGCTCTCCGAAGCTAAGTGCCGGTCCCGGGCTTCTTTCGGCACAAACCGCTCTCAGGAGCTCCCTGCGCTCGCCACAATGCTCTGTGTGCGAAGAAGCCGCTTCTTCGCCTGCGGGAGAATCTGCGAGCGGCAGCTTCCCAAAGGCGAAGATGCAAGCTGCAGCACACAGGCACAGTGTGGGCAGCCTTCAGACTTAGAGAAAACAGTACTTTACCACTCTCCTGCCTTTTCCATGGTTATTCTATTGGAAAAGAACGAGTTTTGGACAACTACCTTTCATTCTTGCCAAACTCTTTGCAGACCCGCGTGCAAGCTTTAGAACAAGATTTTGGATGTTTTCTTTCCTGGCAGAGTTTCTCCTTGCAAGATATGGTGGAAAAGCTTTTTGCTGAGTGTAGAGCGGCAAGACACGCAGAAGACGCGGATACGCAGCTCTCCGAAGCTAAGTGCCGGTCCCGGGCTTCTTTCGGCACAAACCGCTCTCAGGAGCTCCCTGCGCTCGCCACAATGCTCTGTGTGCGAAGAAGCCGCTTCTTCGCCTGCGGGAGAATCGGCGAGCGGCAGCTTCCCAAAGGCGAAGATGCAAGCTGCAGCACACAGGCACAGTGTGGGCAGCATTCAGACTTAGAGAAAACAGTACTTTACCACTCTCCTGCCTTTTCCATGGTTATTCTATTGGAAAAGAACGAGTTTTGGACAACTACCTTTCATTCTTGCCAAACTCTTTGCAGACCCCCGTGCAAGCTTTAGAACAAGATTTTGGATGTTTTCTTTCCTGGCAGAGTTTCTCCTTGCAAGATATGGTGGAAAAGCTTTTTGCTGAGTGTAGAGCGGCAAGACACGCAGAAGACGCAGATACGCAGCTCTCCGAAGCTAAGTGCCGGTCCCGGGCTTCTTTCGGCACAAACCGCTCTCAGGAGCTCCCTGCGCTCGCCACAATGCTCTGTGTGCGAAGAAGCCGCTTCTTCGCCTCCGGGAGAATCGGCGAGCGGCAGCTTCCCAAAGGCGAAGATGCAAGCTGCAGCACACAGGCACAGTGTGGGCAGCCTTCAGACTTAGAGAAAACAGTACTTTACCACTCTCCTGCCTTTTCCATGGTTATTCTATTGGAAAAGAACGAGTTTTGGACAACTACCTTTCATTCTTGCCAAACTCTTTGCAGACCCCCGTGCAAGCTTTAGAACAAGATTTTGGATGTTTTCTTTCCTGGCAGAGTTTCTCCTTGCAAGATATGGTGGAAAAGCTTTTTGCTGAGTGTAGAGCGGCAAGACACGCAGAAGACGCGGATACGCAGCTCTCCGAAGCTAAGTGCCGGTCCCGGGCTTCTTTCGGCACAAACCGCTCTCAGGAGCTCCCTGCGCTCGCCACAATGCTCTGTGTGCGAAGAAGCCGCTTCTTCGCCTCCGGGAGAATCGGCGAGCGGCAGCGTCCCAAAGGCGAAGATGCAAGCTGCAGCACGCAGGCACAGTGTGGGCAGCATTCAGACTTAGAGAAAACAGTACTTTACCACTCTCCTGCCTTTTCCATGGTTATTCTATTGGAAAAGAACGAGTTTTGGACAACTACCTTTCATTCTTGCCAAACTCTTTGCAGACCCCCGTGCAAGCTTTAGAACAAGATTTTGGATGTTTTCTTTCCTGGCAGAGTTTCTCCTTGCAAGATATGGTGGAAAAGCTTTTTGCTGAGTATAGAGCGGCAAGACACGCAGAAGACGCAGATACGCAGCTCTCCGAAGCTAAGTGCCGGTCCCGGGCTTCTTTCGGCACAAACCGCTCTCAGGAGCTCCCTGCGCTCGCCACAATGCTCTGTGTGCGAAGAAGCCGCTTCTTCGCCTCCGGGAGAATCGGCGAGCGGCAGCTTCCCAAAGGCGAAGATGCAAGCTGCAGCACGCAGGCACAGTGTGGGCAGCCTTCAGACTTAGAGAAAACAGTACTTTAACACTCTCCTGCCTTTTCCATGGTTATTCTATTGGAAAAGAACGAGTTTTGGACAACTACCTTTCATTCTTGCCAAACTCTTTGCAGACCCCCGTGCAAGCTTTAGAACAAGATTTTGGATGTTTTCTTTCCTGGCAGAGTTTCTCCTTGCAAGATATGGTGGAAAAGCTTTTTGCTGAGTGTAGAGCGGCAAGACACGCAGAAGACGCAGATACGCAGCTCTCCGAAGCTAAGTGCCGGTCCCGGGCTTCTTTCGGCACAAACCGCTCTCAGGAGCTCCCTGCGCTCGCCACAATGCTCTGTGTGCGAAGAAGCCGCTTCTTCGCCTGCGGGAGAATCGGCGAGCGGCAGCTTCCCAAAGGCGAAGATGCAAGCTGCGGCACACAGGCACAGTGTGGGCAGCCTTCAGACTTAGAGAAAACAGTACTTTACCACTCTCCTGCCTTTTCCATGGTTATTCTATTGGAAAAGAACGAGTTTTGGACAACTACCTTTCATTCTTGCCAAACTCTTGCAGACCCCCGTGCAAGCTTTAGAACAAGATTTTGGATGTTTTCTTTCCTGGCAGAGTTTCTCCTTGCAAGATATGGTGGAAAAGCTTTTTGCTGAGTGTAGAGCGGCAAGACACGCAGAAGACGCAGATACGCAGCTCTCCGAAGCTAAGTGCCGGTCCCGGGCTTCTTTCGGCACAAACCGCTCTCAGGAGCTCCCTGCGCTCGCCACAATGCTCTGTGTGCGAAGAAGCCGCTTCTTCGCCTGCGGGAGAATCGGCGAGCGGCAGCTTCCCAAAGGCGAAGATGCAAGCTGCAGCACGCAGGCACAGTGTGGGCAGCCTTCAGACTTAGAGAAAACAGTACTTTAACACTCTCCTGCCTTTTCCATGGTTATTCTATTGGAAAAGAACGAGTTTTGGACAACTACCTTTCATTCTTGCCAGAGTCTTTGCAGACCTGCGTGCAAGCTTTAGAACAAGATTTTGGATGTTTTCTTTCCTGGCCGAGTTTCTCCTTGCAAGATATGGTGGAAAAGCTTTTTGCTGAGTGTAGAGCGGCAAGACACGCAGAAGACGCGGATACGCAGCTCTCCGAAGCTAAGTGCCGGTCCCGGGCTTCTTTCGGCACAAACCGCTCTCAGGAGCTCCCTGCGCTCGCCACAATGCTCTGTGTGCGAAGAAGCCGCTTCTTCGCCTGCGGGAGAATCGGCGAGCGGCAGCTTCCCAAAGGCGAAGATGCAAGCTGCAGCACACAGGCACAGTGTGGGCAGCCTTCAGACTTAGAGAAAACAGTACTTTACCACTCTCCTGCCTTTTCCATGGTTATTCTATTGGAAAAGAACGAGTTTTGGACAACTACCTTTCATTCTTGCCAAACTCTTTGCAGACCCCCGTGCAAGCTTTAGAACAAGATTTTGGATGTTTTCTTTCCTGGCAGAGTTTCTCCTTGCAAGATATGGTGGAAAAGCTTTTTGCTGAGTGTAGAGCGGCAAGACACGCAGAAGACGCAGATACGCAGCTCTCCGAAGCTAAGTGCCGGTCCCGGGCTTCTTTCGGCACAAACCGCTCTCAGGAGCTCCCTGCGCTCGCCACAATGCTCTGTGTGCGAAGAAGCCGCTTCTTCGCCTCCGGGAGAATCGGCGAGCGGCAGCTTCCAAAAGGCGAAGATGCAAGCTGCAGCACACAGGCACAGTGTGGGCAGCCTTCAGACTTAGAGAAAACAGTACTTTACCACTCTCCTGCCTTTTCCATGGTTATTCTATTGGAAAAGAACGAGTTTTGGACAACTACCTTTCATTCTTGCCAAACTCTTTGCAGACCCCCGTGCAAGCTTTAGAACAAGATTTTGGATGTTTTCTTTCCTGGCAGAGTTTCTCCTTGCAAGATATGGTGGAAAAGCTTTTGGCTGAGTGTAGAGCGGCAAGACACGCAGAAGACGCAGATACGCAGCTCTCCGAAGCTAAGTGCCGGTCCCGGGCTTCTTTCGGCACAAACCGCTCTCAGGAGCTCCCTGCGCTCGCCACAATGCTCTGTGTGCGAAGAAGCCGCTTCTTCGCCTCCGGGAGAATCGGCGAGCGGCAGCTTCCCAAAGGCGAAGATGCAAGCTGCAGCACACAGGCACAGTGTGGGCAGCCTTCAGACTTAGAGAAAACAGTACTTTACCACTCTCCTGCCTTTTCCATGGTTATTCTATTGGAAAAGAACGAGTTTTGGACAACTACCTTTCATTCTTGCCAAACTCTTTGCAGACCCCCGTGCAAGCTTTAGAACAAGATTTTGGATGTTTTCTTTCCTGGCAGAGTTTCTCCTTGCAAGATATGGTGGAAAAGCTTTTGGCTGAGTGTAGAGCGGCAAGACACGCAGAAGACGCGGATACGCAGCTCTCCGAAGCTAAGTGCCGGTCCCGGGCTTCTTTCGGCACAAACCGCTCTCAGGAGCTCCCTGCGCTGGCCACAATGCTCTGTGTGCGAAGAAGCCGCTTCTTCGCCTGCGGGAGAATCGGCGAGCGGCAGCTTCCCAAAGGCGAAGATGCAAGCTGCAGCACACAGGCACAGTGTGGGCAGCCTTCAGACTTAGAGAAAACAGTACTTTACCACTCTCCTGCCTTTTCCATGGTTATTCTATTGGAAAAGAACGAGTTTTGGACAACTACCTTTCATTCTTGCCAAACTCTTTGCAGACCCCCGTGCAAGCTTTAGAACAAGTTTTTGGATGTTTTCTTTCCTGGCAGAGTTTCTCCTTGCAAGATATGGTGGAAAAGCTTTTTGCTGAGTGTAGAGCGGCAAGACACGCAGAAGACGCGGATACGCAGCTCTCCGAAGCTAAGTGCCGGTCCCGGGCTTCTTTCGGCACAAACCGCTCTCAGGAGCTCCCTGCGCTCGCCACAATGCTCTGTGTGCGAAGAAGCCGCTTCTTCGCCTGCGGGAGAATCGGCGAGCGGCAGCTTCCCAAAGGCGAAGATGCAAGCTGCAGCACACAGGCACAGTGTGGGCAGCCTTCAGACTTAGAGAAAACAGTACTTTACCACTCTCCTGCCTTTTCCATGGTTATTCTATTGGAAAAGAACGAGTTTTGGACAACTACCTTTCATTCTTGCCAAACTCTTTGCAGACCCCCGTGCAAGCTTTAGAACAAGATTTTGGATGTTTTCTTTCCTGGCAGAGTTTCTCCTTGCAAGATATGGTGGAAAAGCTTTTTGCTGAGTGTAGAGCGGCAAGACACGCAGAAGACGCGGATACGCAGCTCTCCGAAGCTAAGTGCCGGTCCCGGGCTTCTTTCGGCACAAACCGCTCTCAGGAGCTCCCTGCGCTCGCCACAATGCTCTGTGTGCGAAGAAGCCGCTTCTTCGCCTCCGGGAGAATCGGCGAGCGGCAGCTTCCCAAAGGCGAAGATGCAAGCTGCAGCACGCAGGCACAGTGTGGGCAGCATTCAGACTTAGAGAAAACAGTACTTTACCACTCTCCTGCCTTTTCCATGGTTATTCTATTGGAAAAGAACGAGTTTTGGACAACTACCTTTCATTCTTGCCAAACTCTTTGCAGACCCCCGTGCAAGCTTTAGAACAAGATTTTGGATGTTTTCTTTCCTGGCAGAGTTTCTCCTTGCAAGATATGGTGGAAAAGCTTTTTGCTGAGTGTAGAGCGGCAAGACACGCAGAAGACGCAGATACGCAGCTCTCCGAAGCTAAGTGCCGGTCCCGGGCTTCTTTCGGCACAAACCGCTCTCAGGAGCTCCCTGCGCTCGCCACAATGCTCTGTGTGCGAAGAAGCCGCTTCTTCGCCTCCGGGAGAATCGGCGAGCGGCAGCTTGCCAAAGGCGAAGATGCAAGCTGCAGCACACAGGCACAGTGTGGGCAGCCTTCAGACTTAGAGAAAACAGTACTTTACCACTCTCCTGCCTTTTCCATGGTTATTCTATTGGAAAAGAACGAGTTTTGGACAACTACCTTTCATTCTTGCCAAACTCTTTGCAGACCCCCGTGCAAGCTTTAGAACAAGATTTTGGATGTTTTCTTTCCTGGCAGAGTTTCTCCTTGCAAGATATGGTGGGAAAGCTTTTTGCTGAGTGTAGAGCGGCAAGACACGCAGAAGACGCAGATACGCAGCTCTCCGAAGCTAAGTGCCGGTCCCGGGCTTCTTTCGGCACAAACCGCTCTCAGGAGCTCCCTGCGCTCGCCACAATGCTCTGTGTGCGAAGAAGCCGCTTCTTCGCCTCCGGGAGAATCGGCGAGCGGCAGCTTGCCAAAGGCGAAGATGCAAGCTGCAGCACACAGGCACAGTGTGGGCAGCCTTCAGACTTAGAGAAAACAGTACTTTACCACTCTCCTGCCTTTTCCATGGTTATTCTATTGGAAAAGAACGAGTTTTGGACAACTACCTTTCATTCTTGCCAAACTCTTTGCAGACCCCCGTGCAAGCTTTAGAACAAGATTTTGGATGTTTTCTTTCCTGGCAGAGTTTCTCCTTGCAAGATATGGTGGAAAAGCTTTTTGCTGAGTGTAGAGCGGCAAGACACGCAGAAGACGCAGATACGCAGCTCTCCGAAGCTAAGTGCCGGTCCCGGGCTTCTTTCGGCACAAACCGCTCTCAGGAGCTCCCTGCGCTCGCCACAATGCTCTGTGTGCGAAGAAGCCGCTTCTTCGCCTCCGGGAGAATCGGCGAGCGGCAGCTTCCCAAAGGCGAAGATGCAAGCTGCAGCACGCAGGCACAGTGTGGGCAGCCTTCAGACTTAGAGAAAACAGTACTTTAACACTCTCCTGCCTTTTCCATGGTTATTCTATTGGAAAAGAACGAGTTTTGGACAACTACCTTTCATTCTTGCCAAACTCTTTGCAGACCCCCGTGCAAGCTTTAGAACAAGATTTTGGATGTTTTCTTTCCTGGCAGAGTTTCTCCTTGCAAGATATGGTGGAAAAGCTTTTTGCTGAGTGTAGAGCGGCAAGACACGCAGAAGACGCAGATACGCAGCTCTCCGAAGCTAAGTGCCGGTCCCGGGCTTCTTTCGGCACAAACCGCTCTCAGGAGCTCCCTGCGCTCGCCACAATGCTCTGTGTGCGAAGAAGCCGCTTCTTCGCCTGCGGGAGAATCGGCGAGCGGCAGCTTCCCAAAGGCGAAGATGCAAGCTGCAGCACACAGGCACAGTGTGGGCAGCCTTCAGATTTAGAGAAAAAAGTACTTTACCACTCTCCTGCCTTTTCCATGGTTATTCTATTGGAAAAGAACGAGTTTTGGACAACTACCTTTCATTCTTGCCAAACTCTTTGCAGACCCCCGTGCAAGCTTTAGAACAAGATTTTGGATGTTTTCTTTCCTGGCAGAGTTTCTCCTTGCAAGATATGGTGGAAAAGCTTTTTGCTGAGTGTAGAGCGGCAAGACACGCAGAAGACGCGGATACGCAGCTCTCCGAAGCTAAGTGCCGGTCCCGGGCTTCTTTCGGCACAAACCGCTCTCAGGAGCTCCCTGCGCTCGCCACAATGCTCTGTGTGCGAAGAAGCCGCTTCTTCGCCTCCGGGAGAATCGGCGAGCGGCAGCTTCCCAAAGGCGAAGATGCAAGCTGCAGCACACAGGCACAGTGTGGGCAGCCTTCAGACTTAGAGAAAACAGTACTTTACCACTCTCCTGCCTTTTCCATGGTTATTCTATTGGAAAAGAACGAGTTTTGGACAACTACCTTTCATTCTTGCCAAACTCTTTGCAGACCTGCGTGCAAGCTTTAGAACAAGATTTTGGATGTTTTCTTTCCTGGCAGAGTTTCTCCTTGCAAGATATGGTGAAAAAGCTTTTTGCTGAGTGTAGAGCGGCAAGACACGCAGAAGACACAGATACGCAGCTCTCCGAAGCTAAGTGCCGGTCCTGGGCTTCTTTCGGCACAAACCGCTCTCAGGAGCTCCCTGCGCTCGCCACAATGCTCTGTGTGTGAAGAAGCCGCTTCTTCGCCTGCGGGAGAATCGGCGAGCGGCAGCTTCCCAAAGGCGAAGATGCAAGCTGCAGCACACAGGCACAGTGTGGGCAGCATTCAGACTTAGAGAAAACAGTACTTTACCACTCTCCTGCCTTTTCCATGGTTATTCTATTGGAAAAGAACGAGTTTTGGACAACTACCTTTCATTCTTGCCAAACTCTTTGCAGACCCCCGTGCAAGCTTTAGAACAAGATTTTGGATGTTTTCTTTCCTGGCAGAGTTTCTCCTTGCAAGATATGGTGGAAAAGCTTTTTGCTGAGTGTAGAGCGGCAAGACACGCAGAAGACGCAGATACGCAGCTCTCCGAAGCTAAGTGCCGGTCCCGGGCTTCTTTCGGCACAAACCGCTCTCAGGAGCTCCCTGCGCTCGCCACAATGCTCTGTGTGCGAAGAAGCCGCTTCTTCGCCTCCGGGAGAATCGGCAAGCGGCAGCTTCCCAAAGGCGAAGATGCAAGCTGCAGCACACAGGCACAGTGTGGGCAGCCTTCAGACTTAGAGAAAACAGTACTTTACCACTCTCCTGCCTTTTCCATGGTTATTCTATTGGAAAAGAACGAGTTTTGGACAACTACCTTTCATTCTTGCCAAACTCTTTGCAGACCCGCGTGCAAGCTTTAGAACAAGATTTTGGATGTTTTCTTTCCTGGCAGAGTTTCTCCTTGCAAGATATGGTGGAAAAGCTTTTGGCTGAGTGTAGAGCGGCAAGACACGCAGAAGACGCAGATACGCAGCTCTCCGAAGCTAAGTGCCGGTCCCGGGCTTCTTTCGGCACAAACCGCTCTCAGGAGCTCCCTGCGCTCGCCACAATGCTCTGTGTGCGAAGAAGCCGCTTCTTCGCCTGCGGGAGAATCGGCGAGCGGCAGCTTCCCAAAGGCGAAGATGCAAGCTGCAGCACACAGGCACAGTGTGGGCAGCCTTCAGACTTAGAGAAAACAGTACTTTACCACTCTCCTGCCTTTTCCATGGTTATTCTATTGGAAAAGAACGAGTTTTGGACAACTACCTTTCATTCTTGCCAAACTCTTTGCAGACCCGCGTGCAAGCTTTAGAACAAGATTTTGGATGTTTTCTTTCCTGGCAGAGTTTCTCCTTGCAAGATATGGTGGAAAAGCTTTTGGCTGAGTGTAGAGCGGCAAGACACGCAGAAGACGCAGATACGCAGCTCTCCGAAGCTAAGTGCCGGTCCCGGGCTTCTTTCGGCACAAACCGCTCTCAGGAGCTCCCTGCGCTCGCCACAATGCTCTGTGTGCGAAGAAGTCGCTTCTTCGCCTCCGGGAGAATCGGCGAGCGGCAGCTTCCCAAAGGCGAAGATGCAAGCTGCAGCACACAGGCACAGTGTGGGCAGCCTTCAGACTTAGAGAAAACAGTACTTTAACACTCTCCTGCCTTTTCCATGGTTATTCTATTGGAAAAGAACGAGTTTTGGACAACTACCTTTCATTCTTGCCAAACTCTTTGCAGACCCCCGTGCAAGCTTTAGAACAAGTTTTTGGATGTTTTCTTTCCTGGCAGAGTTTCTTCTTGCAAGATATGGTGGAAAAGCTTTTTGCTGAGTGTAGAGCGGCAAGACACGCAGAAGACGCGGATACGCAGCTCTCCGAAGCTAAGTGCCGGTCCCGGGCTTCTTTCGGCACAAACCTCTCTCAGGAGCTCCCTGCGCTCGCCACAATGCTCTGTGTGCGAAGAAGCCGCTTCTTCGCCTGCGGGAGAATCGGCGAGCGGCAGCTTCCCAAAGGCGAAGATGCAAGCTGCAGCACACAGGCACAGTGTGGGCAGCATTCAGACTTAGAGAAAACAGTACTTTACCACTCTCCTGCCTTTTCCATGGTTATTCTATTGGAAAAGAACGAGTTTTGGACAACTACCTTTCATTCTTGCCAAACTCTTTGCAGACCCCCGTGCAAGCTTTAGAACAAGATTTTGGATGTTTTCTTTCCTGGCAGAGTTTCTCCTTGCAAGATATGGTGGAAAAGCTTTTTGCTGAGTGTAGAGCGGCAAGACACGCAGAAGACGCAGATACGCAGCTCTCCGAAGCTAAGTGCCGGTCCCGGGCTTCTTTCGGCACAAACCGCTCTCAGGAGCTCCCTGCGCTCGCCACAATGCTCTGTGTGCGAAGAAGCCGCTTCTTCGCCTGCGGGAGAATCGGCGAGCGGCAGCTTCCCAAAGGCGAAGATGCAAGCTGCAGCACACAGGCTCAGTGTGGGCAGTCTTCAGACTTAGAGAAAACAGTACTTTACCACTCTCCTGCCTTTTCCATGGTTATTCTATTGGAAAAGAACGAGTTTTGGACAACTACCTTTCATTCTTGCCAAACTCTTTGCAGACCCCCGTGCAAGCTTTAGAACAAGATTTTGGATGTTTTCTTTCCTGGCAGAGTTTCTCCTTGCAAGATATGGTGGAAAAGCTTTTTGCTGAGTGTAGAGCGGCAAGACACGCAGAAGACGCGGATACGCAGCTCTCCGAAGCTAAGTGCCGGTCCCGGGCTTCTTTCGGCACAAACCGCTCTCAGGAGCTCCCTGCGCTCGCCACAATGCTCTGTGTGCGAAGAAGCCGCTTCTTCGCCTCCGGGAGAATCGGCGAGCGGCAGCTTCCCAAAGGCGAAGATGCAAGCTGCAGCACGCAGGCACAGTGTGGGCAGCATTCAGACTTAGAGAAAACAGTACTTTACCACTCTCCTGCCTTTTCCATGGTTATTCTATTGGAAAAGAACGAGTTTTGGACAACTACCTTTCATTCTTGCCAAACTCTTTGCAGACCTCCGTGCAAGCTTTAGAACAAGATTTTGGATGTTTTCTTTCCTGGCAGTGTTTCTCCTTGCAAGATATGGTGGAAAAGCTTTTTGCTGAGTATAGAGCGGCAAGACACGCAGAAGACGCAGATACGCAGCTCTCCGAAGCTAAGTGCCGGTCCCGGGCTTCTTTCGGCACAAACCGCTCTCAGGAGCTCCCTGCGCTCGCCACAATGCTCTGTGTGCGAAGAAGCCGCTTCTTCGCCTCCGGGAGAATCGGCGAGCGGCAGCTTCCCAAAGGCGAAGATGCAAGCTGCGGCACACAGGCACAGTTGTGGGCAGCCTTCAGACTTAGAGAAAACAGTACTTTACCACTCTCCTGCCTTTTCCATGGTTATTCTATTGGAAAAGAACGAGTTTTGGACAACTACCTTTCATTCTTGCCAAACTCTTTGCAGACCCCCGTGCAAGCTTTAGAACAAGATTTTGGATGTTTTCTTTCCTGGCAGAGTTTCTCCTTGCAAGATATGGTGGAAAAGCTTTTTGCTGAGTGTAGAGCGGCAAGACACGCAGAAGACGCAGATACGCAGCTCTCCGAAGCTAAGTGCCGGTCCCGGGCTTCTTTCGGCACAAACCGCTCTCAGGAGCTCCCTGCGCTCGCCACAATGCTCTGTGTGCGAAGAAGCCGCTTCTTCGCCTGCGGGAGAATCGGCGAGCGGCAGCTTCCCAAAGGCGAAGATGCAAGCTGCAGCACACAGGCACAGTGTGGGCAGCATTCAGACTTAGAGAAAACAGTACTTTACCACTCTCCTGCCTTTTCCATGGTTATTCTATTGGAAAAGAACGAGTTTTGGACAACTACCTTTCATTCTTGCCAAACTCTTTGCAGACCCCCGTGCAAGCTTTAGAACAAGTTTTTGGATGTTTTCTTTCCTGGCAGAGTTTCTCCTTGCAAGATATGGTGGAAAAGCTTTTTGCTGAGTGTAGAGCGGCAAGACACGCAGAAGACGCGGATACGCAGCTCTCCGAAGCTAAGTGCCGGTCCCGGGCTTCTTTCAGCACAAACCGCTCTCAGGAGCTCCCTGCGCTCGCCACAATGCTCTGTGTGCGAAGAAGCCGCTTCTTCGCCTGCGGGAGAATCGGCGAGCGGCAGCTTCCCAAAGGCGAAGATGCAAGCTGCAGCACACAGGCACAGTGTGGGCAGCCTTCAGATTTAGAGAAAACAGTACTTTACCACTCTCCTGCCTTTTCCATGGTTATTCTATTGGAAAAGAACGAGTTTTGGACAACTACCTTTCATTCTTGCCAAACTCTTTGCAGACCCCCGTGCAAGCTTTAGAACAAGATTTTGGATGTTTTCTTTCCTGGCAGAGTTTCTCCTTGCAAGATATGGTGGAAAAGCTTTTTGCTGAGTGTAGAGCGGCAAGACACGCAGAAGACGCGGATACGCAGCTCTCCGAAGCTAAGTGCCGGTCCCGGGCTTCTTTCGGCACAAACCGCTCTCAGGAGCTCCCTGCGCTCGCCACAATGCTCTGTGTGCGAAGAAGCCGCTTCTTCGCCTCCGGGAGAATCGGCGAGCGGCAGCTTCCCAAAGGCGAAGATGCAAGCTGCAGCACACAGGCACAGTGTGGGCAGCCTTCAGACTTAGAGAAAACAGTACTTTACCACTCTCCTGCCTTTTCCATGGTTATTCTATTGGAAAAGAACGAGTTTTGGACAACTACCTTTCATTCTTGCCAAACTCTTTGCAGACCTGCGTGCAAGCTTTAGAACAAGATTTTGGATGTTTTCTTTCCTGGCAGAGTTTCTCCTTGCAAGATATGGTGAAAAAGCTTTTTGCTGAGTGTAGAGCGGCAAGACACGCAGAAGACACAGATACGCAGCTCTCCGAAGCTAAGTGCCGGTCCTGGGCTTCTTTCGGCACAAACCGCTCTCAGGAGCTCCCTGCGCTCGCCACAATGCTCTGTGTGTGAAGAAGCCGCTTCTTCGCCTCCGGGAGAATCGGCGAGCGGCAGCTTCCCAAAGGCGAAGATGCAAGCTGCAGCACACAGGCACAGTGTGGGCAGCATTCAGACTTAGAGAAAACAGTACTTTACCACTCTCCTGCCTTTTCCATGGTTATTCTATTGGAAAAGAACGAGTTTTGGACAACTACCTTTCATTCTTGCCAAACTCTTTGCAGACCCCCGTGCAAGCTTTAGAACAAGATTTTGGATGTTTTCTTTCCTGGCAGAGTTTCTCCTTGCAAGATATGGTGGAAAAGCTTTTTGCTGAGTGTAGAGCGGCAAGACACGCAGAAGACGCAGACACGCAGCTCTCCGAAGCTAAGTGCCGGTCCCGGGCTTCTTTCGGCACAAACCGCTCTCAGGAGCTCCCTGCGCTCGCCACAATGCTCTGTGTGCGAAGAAGCCGCTTCTTCGCCTCCGGGAGAATCGGCGAGCGGCAGCTTCCCAAAGGCGAAGATGCAAGCTGCAGCACACAGGCACAGTGTGGGCAGCCTTCAGACTTAGAGAAAACAGTACTTTACCACTCTCCTGCCTTTTCCATGGTTATTCTATTGGAAAAGAACGAGTTTTGGACAACTACCTTTCATTCTTGCCAAACTCTTTGCAGACCCGCGTGCAAGCTTTAGAACAAGATTTTGGATGTTTTCTTTCCTGGCAGAGTTTCTCCTTGCAAGATATGGTGGAAAAGCTTTTGGCTGAGTGTAGAGCGGCAAGACACGCAGAAGACGCAGATACGCAGCTCTCCGAAGCTAAGTGCCGGTCCCGGGCTTCTTTCGGCACAAACCGCTCTCAGGAGCTCCCTGCGCTCGCCACAATGCTCTGTGTGCGAAGAAGCCGCTTCTTCGCCTGCGGGAGAATCGGCGAGCGGCAGCTTCCCAAAGGCGAAGATGCAAGCTGCAGCACACAGGCACAGTGTGGGCAGCCTTCAGACTTAGAGAAAACAGTACTTTACCACTCTCCTGCCTTTTCCATGGTTATTCTATTGGAAAAGAACGAGTTTTGGACAACTACCTTTCATTCTTGCCAAACTCTTTGCAGACCCGCGTGCAAGCTTTAGAACAAGATTTTGGATGTTTTCTTTCCTGGCAGAGTTTCTCCTTGCAAGATATGGTGGAAAAGCTTTTGGCTGAGTGTAGAGCGGCAAGACACGCAGAAGACGCAGATACGCAGCTCTCCGAAGCTAAGTGCCGGTCCCGGGCTTCTTTCGGCACAAACCGCTCTCAGGAGCTCCCTGCGCTCGCCACAATGCTCTGTGTGCGAAGAAGTCGCTTCTTCGCCTCCGGGAGAATCGGCGAGCGGCAGCTTCCCAAAGGCGAAGATGCAAGCTGCAGCACACAGGCACAGTGTGGGCAGCCTTCAGACTTAGAGAAAACAGTACTTTAACACTCTCCTGCCTTTTCCATGGTTATTCTATTGGAAAAGAACGAGTTTTGGACAACTACCTTTCATTCTTGCCAAACTCTTTGCAGACCCCCGTGCAAGCTTTAGAACAAGTTTTTGGATGTTTTCTTTCCTGGCAGAGTTTCTCCTTGCAAGATATGGTGGAAAAGCTTTTTGCTGAGTGTAGAGCGGCAAGACACGCAGAAGACGCGGATACGCAGCTCTCCGAAGCTAAGTGCCGGTCCCGGGCTTCTTTCGGCACAAACCGCTCTCAGGAGCTCCCTGCGCTGGCCACAATGCTCTGTGTGCGAAGAAGCCGCTTCTTCGCCTGCGGGAGAATCGGCGAGCGGCAGCTTCCAAAAGGCGAAGATGCAAGCTGCAGCACACAGGCTCAGTGTGGGCAGCCTTCAGACTTAGAGAAAACAGTACTTTACCACTCTCCTGCCTTTTCCATGGTTATTCTATTGGAAAAGAACGAGTTTTGGACAACTACCTTTCATTCTTGCCAAACTCTTTGCAGACCCCGGTGCAAGCTTTAGAACAAGTTTTTGGATGTTTTCTTTCCTGGCAGAGTTTCTCCTTGCAAGATATGGTGGAAAAGCTTTTTGCTGAGTGTAGAGCGGCAAGACACGCAGAAGACGCGGATGCGCAGCTCTCCGAAGCTAAGTGCCGGTCCCGGGCTTCTTTCGGCACAAACCGCTCTCAGGAGCTCCCTGCGCTCGCCACAATGCTCTGTGTGCGAAGAAGCCGCTTCTTCGCCTCCGGGAGAATCGGTGAGCGGCAGCTTCCCAAAGGCGAAGATGCAAGCTGCAGCACACAGGCACAGTGTGGGCAGCCTTCAGACTTAGAGAAAACAGTACTTTACCACTCTCCTGCCTTTTCCATGGTTATTCTATTGGAAAAGAACGAGTTTTGGACAACTACCTTTCATTCTTGCCAAACTCTTTGCAGACCCCCGTGCAAGCTTTAGAACAAGATTTTGGATGTTTTCTTTCCTGGCAGAGTTTCTCCTTGCAAGATATGGTGGAAAAGCTTTTTGCTGAGTGTAGAGCGGCAAGACACGCAGAAGACGCAGATACGCAGCTCTCCGAAGCTAAGTGCCGGTCCCGGGCTTCTTTCGGCACAAACCGCTCTCAGGAGCTCCCTGCGCTCGCCACAATGCTCTGTGTGCGAAGAAGCCGCTTCTTCGCCTCCGGGAGAATCGGCGAGCGGCAGCTTCCCAAAGGCGAAGATGCAAGCTGCAGCACGCAGGCACAGTGTGGGCAGCCTTCAGACTTAGAGAAAACAGTACTTTACCACTCTCCTGCCTTTTCCATGGTTATTCTATTGGAAAAGAACGAGTTTTGGACAACTACCTTTCATTCTTGCCAAACTCTTTGCAGACCCCCGTGCAAGCTTTAGAACAAGATTTTGGATGTTTTCTTTCCTGGCAGAGTTTCTCCTTGCAAGATATGGTGGAAAAGCTTTTTGCTGAGTGTAGAGCGGCAAGACACGCAGAAGACGCGGATACGCAGCTCTCCGAAGCTAAGTGCCGGTCCCGGGCTTCTTTCGGCACAAACCGCTCTCAGGAGCTCCCTGCGCTCGCCACAATGCTCTGTGTGCGAAGAAGCCGCTTCTTCGCCTGCGGGAGAATCGGCGAGCGGCAGCTTCCCAAAGGCGAAGATGCAAGCTGCAGCACACAGGCTCAGTGTGGGCAGTCTTCAGACTTAGAGAAAACAGTACTTTACCACTCTCCTGCCTTTTCCATGGTTATTCTATTGGAAAAGAACGAGTTTTGGACAACTACCTTTCATTCTTGCCAAACTCTTTGCAGACCCCCGTGCAAGCTTTAGAACAAGATTTTGGATGTTTTCTTTCCTGGCAGAGTTTCTCCTTGCAAGATATGGTGGAAAAGCTTTTTGCTGAGTGTAGAGCGGCAAGACACGCAGAAGACGCGGATACGCAGCTCTCCGAAGCTAAGTGCCGGTCCCGGGCTTCTTTCGGCACAAACCGCTCTCAGGAGCTCCCTGCGCTCGCCACAATGCTCTGTGTGCGAAGAAGCCGCTTCTTCGCCTCCGGGAGAATCGGCGAGCGGCAGCTTCCCAAAGGCGAAGATGCAAGCTGCAGCACGCAGGCACAGTGTGGGCAGCATTCAGACTTAGAGAAAACAGTACTTTACCACTCTCCTGCCTTTTCCATGGTTATTCTATTGGAAAAGAACGAGTTTTGGACAACTACCTTTCATTCTTGCCAAACTCTTTGCAGACCTCCGTGCAAGCTTTAGAACAAGATTTTGGATGTTTTCTTTCCTGGCAGAGTTTCTCCTTGCAAGATATGGTGGAAAAGCTTTTTGCTGAGTATAGAGCGGCAAGACACGCAGAAGACGCAGATACGCAGCTCTCCGAAGCTAAGTGCCGGTCCCGGGCTTCTTTCGGCCAAACCGCTCTCAGGAGCTCCCTGCGCTCGCCACAATGCTCTGTGTGCGAAGAAGCCGCTTCTTCGCCTCCGGGAGAATCGGCGAGCGGCAGCTTCCCAAAGGCGAAGATGCAAGCTGCAGCACGCAGGCACAGTGTGGGCAGCCTTCAGACTTAGAGAAAACAGTACTTTACCACTCTCCTGCCTTTTCCATGGTTATTCTATTGGAAAAGAACGAGTTTTGGACAACTACCTTTCATTCTTGCCAAACTCTTTGCAGACCTCCGTGCAAGCTTTAGAACAAGATTTTGGATGTTTTCTTTCCTGGCAGAGTTTCTCTTTGCAAGATATGGTGGAAAAGCTTTTTGCTGAGTGTAGAGCGGCAAGACACGCAGAAGACGCAGATACGCAGCTCTCCGAAGCTAAGTGCCGGTCCCGGGCTTCTTTCGGCACAAACCGCTCTCAGGAGCTCCCTGCGCTCGCCACAATGCTCTGTGTGCGAAGAAGCCGCTTCTTCGCCTCCGGGAGAATCGGCGAGCGGCAGCTTCCCAAAGGCGAAGATGCAAGCTGCAGCACGCAGGCACAGTGTGGGCAGCCTTCAGACTTCGAGAAAACAGTACTTTACCACTCTCCTGCCTTTTCCATGGTTATTCTATTGGAAAAGAACGAGTTTTGGACAACTACCTTTCATTCTTGCCAAACTCTTTGCAGACCCCCGTGCAAGCTTTAGAAGAAGATTTTGGATGTTTTCTTTCCTGGCAGAGTTTCTCCTTGCAAGATATGGTGGAAAAGCTTTTTGCTGAGTGTAGAGCGGCAAGACACGCAGAAGACGCAGATACGCAGCTCTCCGAAGCTAAGTGCCGGTCCCGGGCTTCTTTCGGCACAAACCGCTCTCAGGAGCTCCCTGCGCTCGCCACAATGCTCTGTGTGCGAAGAAGCCGCTTCTTCGCCTCCGGGAGAATCGGCGAGCGGCAGCTTCCCAAAGGCGAAGATGCAAGCTGCAGCACGCAGGCACAGTGTGGGCAGCCTTCAAACTTAGAGAAAACAGTACTTTACCACTCTCCTGCCTTTTCCATGGTTATTCTATTGGAAAAGAACGAGTTTTGGACAACTACCTTTCATTCTTGCCAAACTCTTTGCAGACCCCCGTGCAAGCTTTAGAAGAAGATTTTGGATGTTTTCTTTCCTGGCAGAGTTTCTCCTTGCAAGATATGGTGGAAAAGCTTTTTGCTGAGTGTAGAGCGGCAAGACACGCAGAAGACGCAGATACGCAGCTCTCCGAAGCTAAGTGCCGGTCCCGGGCTTCTTTCGGCACAAACCGCTCTCAGGAGCTCCCTGCGCTCGCCACAATGCTCTGTGTGCGAAGAAGCCGCTTCTTCGCCTCCGGGAGAATCGGCGAGCGGCAGCTTCCCAAAGGCGAAGATGCAAGCTGCAGCACGCAGGCACAGTGTGGGCAGCCTTCAGACTTCGAGAAAACAGTACTTTACCACTCTCCTGCCTTTTCCATGGTTATTCTATTGGAAAAGAACGAGTTTTGGACAACTACCTTTCATTCTTGCCAAACTCTTTGCAGACCCCCGTGCAAGCTTTAGAACAAGATTTTGGATGTTTTCTTTCCTGGCAGAGTTTCTCCTTGCAAGATATGGTGGAAAAGCTTTTTGCTGAGTGTAGAGCGGCAAGACACGCAGAAGACGCAGATACGCAGCTCTCCGAAGCTAAGTGCCGGTCCCGGGCTTCTTTCGGCACAAACCGCTCTCAGGAGCTCCCTGCGCTCGCCACAATGCTCTGTGTGCGAAGAAGCCGCTTCTTCGCCTCCGGGAGAATCGGCGAGCGGCAGCTTCCCAAAGGCGAAGATGCAAGCTGCAGCACGCAGGCACAGTGTGGGCAGCCTTCAGACTTCGAGAAAACAGTACTTTACCACTCTCCTGCCTTTTCCATGGTTATTCTATTGGAAAAGAACGAGTTTTGGACAACTACCTTTCATTCTTGCCAAACTCTTTGCAGACCCCCGTGCAAGCTTTAGAACAAGATTTTGGATGTTTTCTTTCCTGGCAGAGTTTCTCCTTGCAAGATATGGTGGAAAAGCTTTTTGCTGAGTGTAGAGCGGCAAGACACGCAGAAGACGCAGATACGCAGCTCTCCGAAGCTAAGTGCCGGTCCCGGGCTTCTTTCGGCACAAACCGCTCTCAGGAGCTCCCTGCGCTCGCCACAATGCTCTGTGTGCGAAGAAGCCGCTTCTTCGCCTGCGGGAGAATCGGCGAGCGGCAGCTTCCCAAAGGCGGAGATGCAAGCTGCAGCACGCAGGCACAGTGTGGGCAGCCTTCAGACTTAGAGAAAACAGTACTTTACCACTCTCCTGCCTTTTCCATGGTTATTCTATTGGAAAAGAACGAGTTTTGGACAACTACCTTTCATTCTTGCCAAACTCTTTGCAGACCCCCGTGCAAGCTTTAGAACAAGATTTTGGATGTTTTCTTTCCTGGCAGAGTTTCTCCTTGCAAGATATGGTGGAAAAGCTTTTTGCTGAGTGTAGAGCGGCAAGACACGCAGAAGACGCAGATACGCAGCTCTCCGAAGCTAAGTGCCGGTCCCGGGCTTCTTTCGGCACAAACCGCTCTCAGGAGCTCCCTGCGCTCGCCACAATGCTCTGTGTGCGAAGAAGCCGCTTCTTCGCCTCCGGGAGAATCGGCGAGCGGCAGCTTCCCAAAGGCGAAGATGCAAGCTGCAGCACGCAGGCACAGTGTGGGCAGCCTTCAGACTTAGAGAAAACAGTACTTTACCACTCTCCTGCCTTTTCCATGGTTATTCTATTGGAAAAGAACGAGTTTTGGACAACTACCTTTCATTCTTGCCAAACTCTTTGCAGACCTCCGTGCAAGCTTTAGAACAAGATTTTGGATGTTTTCTTTCCTGGCAGAGTTTCTCTTTGCAAGATATGGTGGAAAAGCTTTTTGCTGAGTGTAGAGCGGCAAGACACGCAGAAGACGCAGATACGCAGCTCTCCGAAGCTAAGTGCCGGTGCCGGGCTTCTTTCGGCACAAACCGCTCTCAGGAGCTCCCTGCGCTCGCCACAATGCTCTGTGTGCGAAGAAGCCGCTTCTTCGCCTCCGGGAGAATCGGCGAGCGGCAGCTTCCCAAAGGCGAAGATGCAAGCTGCAGCACACAGGCACAGTGTGGGCAGCCTTCAGACTTCGAGAAAACAGTACTTTACCACTCTCCTGCCTTTTCCATGGTTATTCTATTGGAAAAGAACGAGTTTTGGACAACTACCTTTCATTCTTGCCAAACTCTTTGCAGACCCCCGTGCAAGCTTTAGAAGAAGATTTTGGATGTTTTCTTTCCTGGCAGAGTTTCTCCTTGCAAGATATGGTGGAAAAGCTTTTTGCTGAGTGTAGAGCGGCAAGACACGCAGAAGACGCAGATACGCAGCTCTCCGAAGCTAAGTGCCGGTCCCGGGCTTCTTTCGGCACAAACCGCTCTCAGGAGCTCCCTGCGCTCGCCACAATGCTCTGTGTGCGAAGAAGCCGCTTCTTCGCCTCCGGGAGAATCGGCGAGCGGCAGCTTCCCAAAGGCGAAGATGCAAGCTGCAGCACACAGGCACAGTGTGGGCAGCCTTCAGACTTAGAGAAAACAGTACTTTACCACTCTCCTGCCTTTTCCATGGTTATTCTATTGGAAAAGAACGAGTTTTGGACAACTACCTTTCATTCTTGCCAAACTCTTTGCAGACCCCCGTGCAAGCTTTAGAACAAGATTTTGGATGTTTTCTTTCCTGGCAGAGTTTCTCTTTGCAAGATATGGTGGAAAAGCTTTTTGCTGAGTGTAGAGCGGCAAGACACGCAGAAGACGCAGATACGCAGCTCTCCGAAGCTAAGTGCCGGTCCCGGGCTTCTTTCGGCACAAACCGCTCTCAGGAGCTCCCTGCGCTCGCCACAATGCTCTGTGTGCGAAGAAGCCGCTTCTTCGCCTCCGGGAGAATCGGCGAGCGGCAGCTTCCCAAAGGCGAAGATGCAAGCTGCAGCACACAGGCACAGTGTGGGCAGCCTTCAGACTTAGAGAAAACAGTACTTTACCACTCTCCTGCCTTTTCCATGGTTATTCTATTGGAAAAGAACGAGTTTTGGACAACTACCTTTCATTCTTGCCAAACTCTTTGCAGACCCCCGTGCAAGCTTTAGAACAAGATTTTGGATGTTTTCTTTCCTGGCAGAGTTTCTCCTTGCAAGATATGGTGGAAAAGCTTTTTGCTGAGTGTAGAGCGGCAAGACACGCAGAAGACGCAGATACGCAGCTCTCCGAAGCTAAGTGCCGGTCCCGGGCTTCTTTCGGCACAAACCGCTCTCAGGAGCTCCCTGCGCTCGCCACAATGCTCTGTGTGCGAAGAAGCCGCTTCTTCGCCTCCGGGAGAATCGGCGAGCGGCAGCTTCCCAAAGGCGAAGATGCAAGCTGCAGCACGCAGGCACAGTGTGGGCAGCCTTCAGACTTAGAGAAAACAGTACTTTACCACTCTCCTGCCTTTTATATGGTTATTCTATTGGAAAAAAACGAGTTTTGGACAACTACCTTTCATTCTTGCCAAACTCTTTGCAGACCCCCGTGCAAGCTTTAGAACAAGATTTTGGATGTTTTCTTTCCTGGCAGAGTTTCTCCTTGCAAGATATGGTGGAAAAGCTTTTTGCTGAGTGTAGAGCGGCAAGACACGCAGAAGACGCAGATACGCAGCTCTCCGAAGCTAAGTGCCGGTCCCGGGCTTCTTTCGGCACAAACCGCTCTCAGGAGCTCCCTGCGCTCGCCACAATGCTCTGTGTGCGAAGAAGCCGCTTCTTCGCCTCCGGGAGAATCGGCGAGCGGCAGCTTCCCAAAGGCGAAGATGCAAGCTGCAGCACACAGGCACAGTGTGGGCAGGCCTTCAGACTTAGAGAAAACAGTACTTTACCACTCTCCTGCCTTTTCCATGGTTATTCTATTGGAAAAGAACGAGTTTTGGACAACTACCTTTCATTCTTGCCAAACTCTTTGCAGACCCCCGTGCAAGCTTTAGAACAAGATTTTGGATGTTTTCTTTCCTGGCAGAGTTTCTCCTTGCAAGATATGGTGGAAAAGCTTTTTGCTGAGTGTAGAGCGGCAAGACACGCAGAAGACGCAGATACGCAGCTCTCCGAAGCTAAGTGCCGGTCCCGGGCTTCTTTCGGCACAAACCGCTCTCAGGAGCTCCCTGCGCTCGCCACAATGCTCTGTGTGCGAAGAAGCCGCTTCTTCGCCTCCGGGAGAATCGGCGAGCGGCAGCTTCCCAAAGGCGAAGATGCAAGCTGCAGCACGCAGGCACAGTGTGGGCAGCCTTCAGACTTCGAGAAAACAGTACTTTACCACTCTCCTGCCTTTTCCATGGTTATTCTATTGGAAAAGAACGAGTTTTGGACAACTACCTTTCATTCTTGCCAAACTCTTTGCAGACCCCCGTGCAAGCTTTAGAACAAGATTTTGGATGTTTTCTTTCCTGGCAGAGTTTCTCCTTGCAAGATATGGTGGAAAAGCTTTTTGCTGAGTGTAGAGCGGCAAGACACGCAGAAGACGCAGATACGCAGCTCTCCGAAGCTAAGTGCCGGTCCCGGGCTTCTTTCGGCACAAACCGCTCTCAGGAGCTCCCTGCGCTCGCCACAATGCTCTGTGTGCGAAGAAGCCGCTTCTTCGCCTCCGGGAGAATCGGCGAGCGGCAGCTTCCCAAAGGCGAAGATGCAAGCTGCAGCACGCAGGCACAGTGTGGGCAGCCTTCAGACTTAGAGAAAACAGTACTTTACCACTCTCCTGCCTTTTCCATGGTTATTCTATTGGAAAAGAACGAGTTTTGGACAACTACCTTTCATTCTTGCCAAACTCTTTGCAGACCTCCGTGCAAGCTTTAGAACAAGATTTTGGATGTTTTCTTTCCTGGCAGAGTTTCTCTTTGCAAGATATGGTGGAAAAGCTTTTTGCTGAGTGTAGAGCGGCAAGACACGCAGAAGACGCAGATACGCAGCTCTCCGAAGCTAAGTGCCGGTCCCGGGCTTCTTTCGGCACAAACCGCTCTCAGGAGCTCCCTGCGCTCGCCACAATGCTCTGTGTGCGAAGAAGCCGCTTCTTCGCCTCCGGGAGAATCGGCGAGCGGCAGCTTCCCAAAGGCGAAGATGCAAGCTGCAGCACGCAGGCACAGTGTGGGCAGCCTTCAGACTTCGAGAAAACAGTACTTTACCACTCTCCTGCCTTTTCCATGGTTATTCTATTGGAAAAGAACGAGTTTTGGACAACTACCTTTCATTCTTGCCAAACTCTTTGCAGACCCCCGTGCAAGCTTTAGAAGAAGATTTTGGATGTTTTCTTTCCTGGCAGAGTTTCTCCTTGCAAGATATGGTGGAAAAGCTTTTTGCTGAGTGTAGAGCGGCAAGACACGCAGAAGACGCAGATACGCAGCTCTCCGAAGCTAAGTGCCGGTCCCGGGCTTCTTTCGGCACAAACCGCTCTCAGGAGCTCCCTGCGCTCGCCACAATGCTCTGTGTGCGAAGAAGCCGCTTCTTCGCCTCCGGGAGAATCGGCGAGCGGCAGCTTCCCAAAGGCGAAGATGCAAGCTGCAGCACGCAGGCACAGTGTGGGCAGCCTTCAAACTTAGAGAAAACAGTACTTTACCACTCTCCTGCCTTTTCCATGGTTATTCTATTGGAAAAGAACGAGTTTTGGACAACTACCTTTCATTCTTGCCAAACTCTTTGCAGACCCCCGTGCAAGCTTTAGAAGAAGATTTTGGATGTTTTCTTTCCTGGCAGAGTTTCTCCTTGCAAGATATGGTGGAAAAGCTTTTTGCTGAGTGTAGAGCGGCAAGACACGCAGAAGACGCAGATACGCAGCTCTCCGAAGCTAAGTGCCGGTCCCGGGCTTCTTTCGGCACAAACCGCTCTCAGGAGCTCCCTGCGCTCGCCACAATGCTCTGTGTGCGAAGAAGCCGCTTCTTCGCCTCCGGGAGAATCGGCGAGCGGCAGCTTCCCAAAGGCGAAGATGCAAGCTGCAGCACGCAGGCACAGTGTGGGCAGCCTTCAGACTTCGAGAAAACAGTACTTTACCACTCTCCTGCCTTTTCCATGGTTATTCTATTGGAAAAGAACGAGTTTTGGACAACTACCTTTCATTCTTGCCAAACTCTTTGCAGACCCCCGTGCAAGCTTTAGAACAAGATTTTGGATGTTTTCTTTCCTGGCAGAGTTTCTCCTTGCAAGATATGGTGGAAAAGCTTTTTGCTGAGTGTAGAGCGGCAAGACACGCAGAAGACGCAGATACGCAGCTCTCCGAAGCTAAGTGCCGGTCCCGGGCTTCTTTCGGCACAAACCGCTCTCAGGAGCTCCCTGCGCTCGCCACAATGCTCTGTGTGCGAAGAAGCCGCTTCTTCGCCTCCTGGAGAATCGGCGAGCGGCAGCTTCCCAAAGGCGAAGATGCAAGCTGCAGCACGCAGGCACAGTGTGGGCAGCCTTCAAACTTAGAGAAAACAGTACTTTACCACTCTCCTGCCTTTTCCATGGTTATTCTATTGGAAAAGAACGAGTTTTGGACAACTACCTTTCATTCTTGCCAAACTCTTTGCAGACCCCCGTGCAAGCTTTAGAACAAGATTTTGGATGTTTTCTTTCCTGGCAGAGTTTCTCCTTGCAAGATATGGTGGAAAAGCTTTTTGCTGAGTGTAGAGCGGCAAGACACGCAGAAGACGCAGATACGCAGCTCTCCGAAGCTAAGTGCCGGTCCCGGGCTTCTTTCGGCACAAACCGCTCTCAGGAGCTCCCTGCGCTCGCCACAATGCTCTGTGTGCGAAGAAGCCGCTTCTTCGCCTCCTGGAGAATCGGCGAGCGGCAGCTTCCCAAAGGCGAAGATGCAAGCTGCAGCACGCAGGCACAGTGTGGGCAGCCTTCAAACTTAGAAAAAACAGTACTTTACCACTCTCCTGCCTTTTCCATGGTTATTCTATTGGAAAAGAACGAGTTTTGGACAACTACCTTTCATTCTTGCCAAACTCTTTGCAGACCCCCGTGCAAGCTTTAGAAGAAGATTTTGGATGTTTTCTTTCCTGGCAGAGTTTCTCCTTGCAAGATATGGTGGAAAAGCTTTTGGCTGAGTGTAGAGCGGCAAGACACGCAGAAGACGCAGATACGCAGCTCTCCGAAGCTAAGTGCCGGTGCCGGGCTTCTTTCGGCACAAACCGCTCTCAGGAGCTCCCTGCGCTCGCCACAATGCTCTGTGTGCGAAGAAGCCGCTTCTTCGCCTCCGGGAGAATCGGCGAGCGGCAGCTTCCCAAAGGCGAAGATGCAAGCTGCAGCACACAGGCACAGTGTGGGCAGCCTTCAGACTTAGAGAAAACAGTACTTTACCACTCTCCTGCCTTTTCCATGGTTATTCTATTGGAAAAGAACGAGTTTTGGACAACTACCTTTCATTCTTGCCAAACTCTTTGCAGACCCCCGTGCAAGCTTTAGAACAAGATTTTGGATGTTTTCTTTCCTGGCAGAGTTTCTCCTTGCAAGATATGGTGGAAAAGCTTTTTGCTGAGTGTAGAGCGGCAAGACACGCAGAAGACGCAGATACGCAGCTCTCCGAAGCTAAGTGCCGGTCCCGGGCTTCTTTCGGCACAAACCGCTCTCAGGAGCTCCCTGCGCTCGCCACAATGCTCTGTGTGCGAAGAAGCCGCTTCTTCGCCTCCGGGAGAATCGGCGAGCGGCAGCTTCCCAAAGGCGAAGATGCAAGCTGCAGCACGCAGGCACAGTGTGGGCAGCCTTCAGACTTCGAGAAAACAGTACTTTACCACTCTCCTGCCTTTTCCATGGTTATTCTATTGGAAAAGAACGAGTTTTGGACAACTACCTTTCATTCTTGCCAAACTCTTTGCAGACCCCCGTGCAAGCTTTAGAACAAGATTTTGGATGTTTTCTTTCCTGGCAGAGTTTCTCCTTGCAAGATATGGTGGAAAAGCTTTTTGCTGAGTGTAGAGCGGCAAGACACGCAGAAGACGCAGATACGCAGCTCTCCGAAGCTAAGTGCCGGTCCCGGGCTTCTTTCGGCACAAACCGCTCTCAGGAGCTCCCTGCGCTCGCCACAATGCTCTGTGTGCGAAGAAGCCGCTTCTTCGCCTCCTGGAGAATCGGCGAGCGGCAGCTTCCCAAAGGCGAAGATGCAAGCTGCAGCACGCAGGCACAGTGTGGGCAGCCTTCAAACTTAGAAAAAACAGTACTTTACCACTCTCCTGCCTTTTCCATGGTTATTCTATTGGAAAAGAACGAGTTTTGGACAACTACCTTTCATTCTTGCCAAACTCTTTGCAGACCCCCGTGCAAGCTTTAGAAGAAGATTTTGGATGTTTTCTTTCCTGGCAGAGTTTCTCCTTGCAAGATATGGTGGAAAAGCTTTTTGCTGAGTGTAGAGCGGCAAGACACGCAGAAGACGCAGATACGCAGCTCTCCGAAGCTAAGTGCCGGTGCCGGGCTTCTTTCGGCACAAACCGCTCTCAGGAGCTCCCTGCGCTCGCCACAATGCTCTGTGTGCGAAGAAGCCGCTTCTTCGCCTCCGGGAGAATCGGCGAGCGGCAGCTTCCCAAAGGCGAAGATGCAAGCTGCAGCACACAGGCACAGTGTGGGCAGCCTTCAGACTTAGAGAAAACAGTACTTTACCACTCTCCTGCCTTTTCCATGGTTATTCTATTGGAAAAGAACGAGTTTTGGACAACTACCTTTCATTCTTGCCAAACTCTTTGCAGACCCCCGTGCAAGCTTTAGAAGAAGATTTTGGATGTTTTCTTTCCTGGCAGAGTTTCTCCTTGCAAGATATGGTGGAAAAGCTTTTTGCTGAGTGTAGAGCGGCAAGACACGCAGAAGACGCAGATACGCAGCTCTCCGAAGCTAAGTGCCGGTCCCGGGCTTCTTTCGGCACAAACCGCTCTCAGGAGCTCCCTGCGCTCGCCACAATGCTCTGTGTGCGAAGAAGCCGCTTCTTCGCCTCCGGGAGAATCGGCGAGCGGCAGCTTCCCAAAGGCGAAGATGCAAGCTGCAGCACGCAGGCACAGTGTGGGCAGCCTTCAGACTTAGAGAAAACAGTACTTTACCACTCTCCTGCCTTTTCCATGGTTATTCTATTGGAAAAGAACGAGTTTTGGACAACTACCTTTCATTCTTGCCAAACTCTTTGCAGACCTCCGTGCAAGCTTTAGAACAAGATTTTGGATGTTTTCTTTCCTGGCAGAGTTTCTCTTTGCAAGATATGGTGGAAAAGCTTTTTGCTGAGTGTAGAGCGGCAAGACACGCAGAAGACGCAGATACGCAGCTCTCCGAAGCTAAGTGCCGGTGCCGGGCTTCTTTCGGCACAAACCGCTCTCAGGAGCTCCCTGCGCTCGCCACAATGCTCTGTGTGCGAAGAAGCCGCTTCTTCGCCTCCGGGAGAATCGGCGAGCGGCAGCTTCCCAAAGGCGAAGATGCAAGCTGCACCACACAGGCACAGTGTGGGCAGCCTTCAGACTTCGAGAAAACAGTACTTTACCACTCTCCTGCCTTTTCCATGGTTATTCTATTGGAAAAGAACGAGTTTTGGACAACTACCTTTCATTCTTGCCAAACTCTTTGCAGACCCCCGTGCAAGCTTTAGAAGAAGATTTTGGATGTTTTCTTTCCTGGCAGAGTTTCTCCTTGCAAGATATGGTGGAAAAGCTTTTTGCTGAGTGTAGAGCGGCAAGACACGCAGAAGACGCAGATACGCAGCTCTCCGAAGCTAAGTGCCGGTCCCGGGCTTCTTTCGGCACAAACCGCTCTCAGGAGCTCCCTGCGCTCGCCACAATGCTCTGTGTGCGAAGAAGCCGCTTCTTCGCCTCCGGGAGAATCGGCGAGCGGCAGCTTCCCAAAGGCGAAGATGCAAGCTGCAGCACACAGGCACAGTGTGGGCAGCCTTCAGACTTAGAGAAAACAGTACTTTACCACTCTCCTGCCTTTTCCATGGTTATTCTATTGGAAAAGAACGAGTTTTGGACAACTACCTTTCATTCTTGCCAAACTCTTTGCAGACCCCCGTGCAAGCTTTAGAACAAGATTTTGGATGTTTTCTTTCCTGGCAGAGTTTCTCTTTGCAAGATATGGTGGAAAAGCTTTTTGCTGAGTGTAGAGCGGCAAGACACGCAGAAGACGCAGATACGCAGCTCTCCGAAGCTAAGTGCCGGTCCCGGGCTTCTTTCGGCACAAACCGCTCTCAGGAGCTCCCTGCGCTCGCCACAATGCTCTGTGTGCGAAGAAGCCGCTTCTTCGCCTCCGGGAGAATCGGCGAGCGGCAGCTTCCCAAAGGCGAAGATGCAAGCTGCAGCACACAGGCACAGTGTGGGCAGCCTTCAGACTTAGAGAAAACAGTACTTTACCACTCTCCTGCCTTTTCCATGGTTATTCTATTGGAAAAGAACGAGTTTTGGACAACTACCTTTCATTCTTGCCAAACTCTTTGCAGACCCCCGTGCAAGCTTTAGAACAAGATTTTGGATGTTTTCTTTCCTGGCAGAGTTTCTCCTTGCAAGATATGGTGGAAAAGCTTTTTGCTGAGTGTAGAGCGGCAAGACACGCAGAAGACGCAGATACGCAGCTCTCCGAAGCTAAGTGCCGGTCCCGGGCTTCTTTCGGCACAAACCGCTCTCAGGAGCTCCCTGCGCTCGCCACAATGCTCTGTGTGCGAAGAAGCCGCTTCTTCGCCTCCGGGAGAATCGGCGAGCGGCAGCTTCCCAAAGGCGAAGATGCAAGCTGCAGCACGCAGGCACAGTGTGGGCAGCCTTCAGACTTAGAGAAAACAGTACTTTACCACTCTCCTGCCTTTTATATGGTTATTCTATTGGAAAAAAACGAGTTTTGGACAACTACCTTTCATTCTTGCCAAACTCTTTGCAGACCCCCGTGCAAGCTTTAGAACAAGATTTTGGATGTTTTCTTTCCTGGCAGAGTTTCTCCTTGCAAGATATGGTGGAAAAGCTTTTTGCTGAGTGTAGAGCGGCAAGACACGCAGAAGACGCAGATACGCAGCTCTCCGAAGCTAAGTGCCGGTCCCGGGCTTCTTTCGGCACAAACCGCTCTCAGGAGCTCCCTGCGCTCGCCACAATGCTCTGTGTGCGAAGAAGCCGCTTCTTCGCCTCCGGGAGAATCGGCGAGCGGCAGCTTCCCAAAGGCGAAGATGCAAGCTGCAGCACACAGGCACAGTGTGGGCAGCCTTCAGACTTAGAGAAAACAGTACTTTACCACTCTCCTGCCTTTTCCATGGTTATTCTATTGGAAAAGAACGAGTTTTGGACAACTACCTTTCATTCTTGCCAAACTCTTTGCAGACCCCCGTGCAAGCTTTAGAACAAGATTTTGGATGTTTTCTTTCCTGGCAGAGTTTCTCCTTGCAAGATATGGTGGAAAAGCTTTTTGCTGAGTGTAGAGCGGCAAGACACGCAGAAGACGCAGATACGCAGCTCTCCGAAGCTAAGTGCCGGTCCCCGGGCTTCTTTCGGCACAAACCGCTCTCAGGAGCTCCCTGCGCTCGCCACAATGCTCTGTGTGCGAAGAAGCCGCTTCTTCGCCTCCGGGAGAATCGGCGAGCGGCAGCTTCCCAAAGGCGAAGATGCAAGCTGCAGCACGCAGGCACAGTGTGGGCAGCCTTCAGACTTCGAGAAAACAGTACTTTACCACTCTCCTGCCTTTTCCATGGTTATTCTATTGGAAAAGAACGAGTTTTGGACAACTACCTTTCATTCTTGCCAAACTCTTTGCAGACCCCCGTGCAAGCTTTAGAACAAGATTTTGGATGTTTTCTTTCCTGGCAGAGTTTCTCCTTGCAAGATATGGTGGAAAAGCTTTTTGCTGAGTGTAGAGCGGCAAGACACGCAGAAGACGCAGATACGCAGCTCTCCGAAGCTAAGTGCCGGTCCCGGGCTTCTTTCGGCACAAACCGCTCTCAGGAGCTCCCTGCGCTCGCCACAATGCTCTGTGTGCGAAGAAGCCGCTTCTTCGCCTCCGGGAGAATCGGCGAGCGGCAGCTTCCCAAAGGCGAAGATGCAAGCTGCAGCACGCAGGCACAGTGTGGGCAGCCTTCAGACTTAGAGAAAACAGTACTTTACCACTCTCCTGCCTTTTCCATGGTTATTCTATTGGAAAAGAACGAGTTTTGGACAACTACCTTTCATTCTTGCCAAACTCTTTGCAGACCTCCGTGCAAGCTTTAGAACAAGATTTTGGATGTTTTCTTTCCTGGCAGAGTTTCTCCTTGCAAGATATGGTGGAAAAGCTTTTTGCTGAGTGTAGAGCGGCAAGACACGCAGAAGACGCAGATACGCAGCTCTCCGAAGCTAAGTGCCGGTCCCGGGCTTCTTTCGGCACAAACCGCTCTCAGGAGCTCCCTGCGCTCGCCACAATGCTCTGTGTGCGAAGAAGCCGCTTCTTCGCCTCCGGGAGAATCGGCGAGCGGCAGCTTCCCAAAGGCGAAGATGCAAGCTGCAGCACGCAGGCACAGTGTGGGCAGCCTTCAGACTTCGAGAAAACAGTACTTTACCACTCTCCTGCCTTTTCCATGGTTATTCTATTGGAAAAGAACGAGTTTTGGACAACTACCTTTCATTCTTGCCAAACTCTTTGCAGACCCCCGTGCAAGCTTTAGAAGAAGATTTTGGATGTTTTCTTTCCTGGCAGAGTTTCTCCTTGCAAGATATGGTGGAAAAGCTTTTTGCTGAGTGTAGAGCGGCAAGACACGCAGAAGACGCAGATACGCAGCTCTCCGAAGCTAAGTGCCGGTCCCGGGCTTCTTTCGGCACAAACCGCTCTCAGGAGCTCCCTGCGCTCGCCACAATGCTCTGTGTGCGAAGAAGCCGCTTCTTCGCCTCCGGGAGAATCGGCGAGCGGCAGCTTCCCAAAGGCGAAGATGCAAGCTGCAGCACGCAGGCACAGTGTGGGCAGCCTTCAAACTTAGAGAAAACAGTACTTTACCACTCTCCTGCCTTTTCCATGGTTATTCTATTGGAAAAGAACGAGTTTTGGACAACTACCTTTCATTCTTGCCAAACTCTTTGCAGACCCCCGTGCAAGCTTTAGAAGAAGATTTTGGATGTTTTCTTTCCTGGCAGAGTTTCTCCTTGCAAGATATGGTGGGAAAAGCTTTTTGCTGAGTGTAGAGCGGCAAGACACGCAGAAGACGCAGATACGCAGCTCTCCGAAGCTAAGTGCCGGTCCCGGGCTTCTTTCGGCAAACCGCTCTCAGGAGCTCCCTGCGCTCGCCACAATGCTCTGTGTGCGAAGAAGCCGCTTCTTCGCCTCCGGGAGAATCGGCGAGCGGCAGCTTCCCAAAGGCGAAGATGCAAGCTGCAGCACGCAGGCACAGTGTGGGCAGCCTTCAGACTTAGAGAAAACAGTACTTTACCACTCTCCTGCCTTTTCCATGGTTATTCTATTGGAAAAGAACGAGTTTTGGACAACTACCTTTCATTCTTGCCAAACTCTTTGCAGACCCCCGTGCAAGCTTTAGAACAAGATTTTGGATGTTTTCTTTCCTGGCAGAGTTTCTCCTTGCAAGATATGGTGGAAAAGCTTTTTGCTGAGTGTAGAGCGGCAAGACACGCAGAAGACGCAGATACGCAGCTCTCCGAAGCTAAGTGCCGGTCCCGGGCTTCTTTCGGCACAAACCGCTCTCAGGAGCTCCCTGCGCTCGCCACAATGCTCTGTGTGCGAAGAAGCCGCTTCTTCGCCTCCGGGAGAATCGGCGAGCGGCAGCTTCCCAAAGGCGAAGATGCAAGCTGCAGCACGCAGGCACAGTGTGGGCAGCCTTCAAACTTAGAGAAAACAGTACTTTACCACTCTCCTGCCTTTTCCATGGTTATTCTATTGGAAAAGAACGAGTTTTGGACAACTACCTTTCATTCTTGCCAAACTCTTTGCAGACCCCCGTGCAAGCTTTAGAACAAGATTTTGGATGTTTTCTTTCCTGGCAGAGTTTCTCCTTGCAAGATATGGTGGAAAAGCTTTTTGCTGAGTGTAGAGCGGCAAGACACGCAGAAGACGCAGATACGCAGCTCTCCGAAGCTAAGTGCCGGTCCCGGGCTTCTTTCGGCACAAACCGCTCTCAGGAGCTCCCTGCGCTCGCCACAATGCTCTGTGTGCGAAGAAGCAGCTTCTTCGCCTCCGGGAGAATCGGCGAGCGGCAGCTTCCCAAAGGCGAAGATGCAAGCTGCACCACACAGGCACAGTGTGGGCAGCCTTCAGACTTAGAGAAAACAGTACTTTACCACTCTCCTGCCTTTTCCATGGTTATTCTATTGGAAAAGAACGAGTTTTGGACAACTACCTTTCATTCTTGCCAAACTCTTTGCAGACCCCCGTGCAAGCTTTAGAAGAAGATTTTGGATGTTTTCTTTCCTGGCAGAGTTTCTCCTTGCAAGATATGGTGGAAAAGCTTTTTGCTGAGTGTAGAGCGGCAAGACACGCAGAAGACGCAGATACGCAGCTCTCCGAAGCTAAGTGCCGGTCCCGGGCTTCTTTCGGCACAAACCGCTCTCAGGAGCTCCCTGCGCTCGCCACAATGCTCTGTGTGCGAAGAAGCCGCTTCTTCGCCTCCGGGAGAATCGGCGAGCGGCAGCTTCCCAAAGGCGAAGATGCAAGCTGCAGCACACAGGCACAGTGTGGGCAGCCTTCAGACTTAGAGAAAACAGTACTTTACCACTCTCCTGCCTTTTCCATGGTTATTCTATTGGAAAAGAACGAGTTTTGGACAACTACCTTTCATTCTTGCCAAACTCTTTGCAGACCCCCGTGCAAGCTTTAGAACAAGATTTTGGATGTTTTCTTTCCTGGCAGAGTTTCTCCTTGCAAGATATGGTGGAAAAGCTTTTTGCTGAGTGTAGAGCGGCAAGACACGCAGAAGACGCAGATACGCAGCTCTCCGAAGCTAAGTGCCGGTCCCGGGCTTCTTTCGGCACAAACCGCTCTCAGGAGCTCCCTGCGCTCGCCACAATGCTCTGTGTGCGAAGAAGCCGCTTCTTCGCCTCCGGGAGAATCGGCGAGCGGCAGCTTCCCAAAGGCGAAGATGCAAGCTGCAGCACGCAGGCACAGTGTGGGCAGCCTTCAGACTTCGAGAAAACAGTACTTTACCACTCTCCTGCCTTTTCCATGGTTATTCTATTGGAAAAGAACGAGTTTTGGACAACTACCTTTCATTCTTGCCAAACTCTTTGCAGACCCCCGTGCAAGCTTTAGAACAAGATTTTGGATGTTTTCTTTCCTGGCAGAGTTTCTCCTTGCAAGATATGGTGGAAAAGCTTTTTGCTGAGTGTAGAGCGGCAAGACACGCAGAAGACGCAGATACGCAGCTCTCCGAAGCTAAGTGCCGGTCCCGGGCTTCTTTCGGCACAAACCGCTCTCAGGAGCTCCCTGCGCTCGCCACAATGCTCTGTGTGCGAAGAAGCCGCTTCTTCGCCTGCGGGAGAATCGGCGAGCGGCAGCTTCCCAAAGGCGGAGATGCAAGCTGCAGCACACAGGCACAGTGTGGGCAGCCTTCAGACTTAGAGAAAACAGTACTTTACCACTCTCCTGCCTTTTCCATGGTTCTTCTATTGGAAAAGAACGAGTTTTGGACAACTACCTTTCATTCTTGCCAAACTCTTTGCAGACCCCCGTGCAAGCTTTAGAACAAGATTTTGGATGTTTTCTTTCCTGGCAGAGTTTCTCCTTGCAAGATATGGTGGAAAAGCTTTTGGCTGAGTGTAGAGCGGCAAGACACGCAGAAGACGCAGATACGCAGCTCTCCGAAGCTAAGTGCCGGTCCCGGGCTTCTTTCGGCACAAACCGCTCTCAGGAGCTCCCTGCGCTCGCCACAATGCTCTGTGTGCGAAGAAGCCGCTTCTTCGCCTCCGGGAGAATCGGCGAGCGGCAGCTTCCCAAAGGCGAAGATGCAAGCTGCAGCACGCAGGCACAGTGTGGGCAGCCTTCAGACTTAGAGAAAACAGTACTTTACCACTCTCCTGCCTTTTCCATGGTTATTCTATTGGAAAAGAACGAGTTTTGGACAACTACCTTTCATTCTTGCCAAACTCTTTGCAGACCCCCGTGCAAGCTTTAGAAGAAGATTTTGGATGTTTTCTTTCCTGGCAGAGTTTCTCCTTGCAAGATATGGTGGAAAAGCTTTTTGCTGAGTGTAGAGCGGCAAGACACGCAGAAGACGCAGATACGCAGCTCTCCGAAGCTAAGTGCCGGTCCCGGGCTTCTTTCGGCACAAACCGCTCTCAGGAGCTCCCTGCGCTCGCCACAATGCTCTGTGTGCGAAGAAGCCGCTTCTTCGCCTCCGGGAGAATCGGCGAGCGGCAGCTTCCCAAAGGCGAAGATGCAAGCTGCAGCACGCAGGCACAGTGTGGGCAGCCTTCAGACTTAGAGAAAACAGTACTTTACCACTCTCCTGCCTTTTCCATGGTTATTCTATTGGAAAAGAACGAGTTTTGGACAACTACCTTTCATTCTTGCCAAACTCTTTGCAGACCCCCGTGCAAGCTTTAGAACAAGATTTTGGATGTTTTCTTTCCTGGCAGAGTTTCTCCTTGCAAGATATGGTGGAAAAGCTTTTTGCTGAGTGTAGAGCGGCAAGACACGCAGAAGACGCAGATACGCAGCTCTCCGAAGCTAAGTGCCGGTCCCGGGCTTCTTTCGGCACAAACCGCTCTCAGGAGCTCCCTGCGCTCGCCACAATGCTCTGTGTGCGAAGAAGCCGCTTCTTCGCCTCCGGGAGAATCGGCGAGCGGCAGCTTCCCAAAGGCGAAGATGCAAGCTGCAGCACACAGGCACAGTGTGGGCAGCCTTCAGACTTCGAGAAAACAGTAGTTTACCACTCTCCTGCCTTTTCCATGGTTATTCTATTGGAAAAGAACGAGTTTTGGACAACTACCTTTCATTCTTGCCAAACTCTTTGCAGACCCCCGTGCAAGCTTTAGAACAAGATTTTGGATGTTTTCTTTCCTGGCAGAGTTTCTCTTTGCAAGATATGGTGGAAAAGCTTTTTGCTGAGTGTAGAGCGGCAAGACACGCAGAAGACGCAGATACGCAGCTCTCCGAAGCTAAGTGCCGGTCCCGGGCTTCTTTCGGCACAAACCGCTCTCAGGAGCTCCCTGCGCTCGCCACAATGCTCTGTGTGCGAAGAAGCCGCTTCTTCGCCTCCTGGAGAATCGGCGAGCGGCAGCTTCCCAAAGGCGAAGATGCAAGCTGCAGCACGCAGGCACAGTGTGGGCAGCCTTCAAACTTAGAGAAAACAGTACTTTACCACTCTCCTGCCTTTTCCATGGTTATTCTATTGGAAAAGAACGAGTTTTGGACAACTACCTTTCATTCTTGCCAAACTCTTTGCAGACCCCCGTGCAAGCTTTAGAACAAGATTTTGGATGTTTTCTTTCCTGGCAGAGTTTCTCCTTGCAAGATATGGTGGAAAAGCTTTTTGCTGAGTGTAGAGCGGCAAGACACGCAGAAGACGCAGATACGCAGCTCTCCGAAGCTAAGTGCCGGTCCCGGGCTTCTTTCGGCACAAACCGCTCTCAGGAGCTCCCTGCGCTCGCCACAATGCTCTGTGTGCGAAGAAGCAGCTTCTTCGCCTCCGGGAGAATCGGCGAGCGGCAGCTTCCCAAAGGCGAAGATGCAAGCTGCACCACACAGGCACAGTGTGGGCAGCCTTCAGACTTAGAGAAAACAGTACTTTACCACTCTCCTGCCTTTTCCATGGTTATTCTATTGGAAAAGAACGAGTTTTGGACAACTACCTTTCATTCTTGCCAAACTCTTTGCAGACCCCCGTGCAAGCTTTAGAAGAAGATTTTGGATGTTTTCTTTCCTGGCAGAGTTTCTCCTTGCAAGATATGGTGGAAAAGCTTTTTGCTGAGTGTAGAGCGGCAAGACACGCAGAAGACGCAGATACGCAGCTCTCCGAAGCTAAGTGCCGGTCCCGGGCTTCTTTCGGCACAAACCGCTCTCAGGAGCTCCCTGCGCTCGCCACAATGCTCTGTGTGCGAAGAAGCCGCTTCTTCGCCTCCGGGAGAATCGGCGAGCGGCAGCTTCCCAAAGGCGAAGATGCAAGCTGCAGCACACAGGCACAGTGTGGGCAGCCTTCAGACTTAGAGAAAACAGTACTTTACCACTCTCCTGCCTTTTCCATGGTTATTCTATTGGAAAAGAACGAGTTTTGGACAACTACCTTTCATTCTTGCCAAACTCTTTGCAGACCCCCGTGCAAGCTTTAGAACAAGATTTTGGATGTTTTCTTTCCTGGCAGAGTTTCTCCTTGCAAGATATGGTGGAAAAGCTTTTTGCTGAGTGTAGAGCGGCAAGACACGCAGAAGACGCAGATACGCAGCTCTCCGAAGCTAAGTGCCGGTCCCGGGCTTCTTTCGGCACAAACCGCTCTCAGGAGCTCCCTGCGCTCGCCACAATGCTCTGTGTGCGAAGAAGCCGCTTCTTCGCCTCCGGGAGAATCGGCGAGCGGCAGCTTCCCAAAGGCGAAGATGCAAGCTGCAGCACGCAGGCACAGTGTGGGCAGCCTTCAGACTTCGAGAAAACAGTACTTTACCACTCTCCTGCCTTTTCCATGGTTATTCTATTGGAAAAGAACGAGTTTTGGACAACTACCTTTCATTCTTGCCAAACTCTTTGCAGACCCCCGTGCAAGCTTTAGAACAAGATTTTGGATGTTTTCTTTCCTGGCAGAGTTTCTCCTTGCAAGATATGGTGGAAAAGCTTTTTGCTGAGTGTAGAGCGGCAAGACACGCAGAAGACGCAGATACGCAGCTCTCCGAAGCTAAGTGCCGGTCCCGGGCTTCTTTCGGCACAAACCGCTCTCAGGAGCTCCCTGCGCTCGCCACAATGCTCTGTGTGCGAAGAAGCCGCTTCTTCGCCTGCGGGAGAATCGGCGAGCGGCAGCTTCCCAAAGGCGGAGATGCAAGCTGCAGCACACAGGCACAGTGTGGGCAGCCTTCAGACTTAGAGAAAACAGTACTTTACCACTCTCCTGCCTTTTCCATGGTTCTTCTATTGGAAAAGAACGAGTTTTGGACAACTACCTTTCATTCTTGCCAAACTCTTTGCAGACCCCCGTGCAAGCTTTAGAACAAGATTTTGGATGTTTTCTTTCCTGGCAGAGTTTCTCCTTGCAAGATATGGTGGAAAAGCTTTTGGCTGAGTGTAGAGCGGCAAGACACGCAGAAGACGCAGATACGCAGCTCTCCGAAGCTAAGTGCCGGTCCCGGGCTTCTTTCGGCACAAACCGCTCTCAGGAGCTCCCTGCGCTCGCCACAATGCTCTGTGTGCGAAGAAGCCGCTTCTTCGCCTCCGGGAGAATCGGCGAGCGGCAGCTTCCCAAAGGCGAAGATGCAAGCTGCAGCACGCAGGCACAGTGTGGGCAGCCTTCAGACTTAGAGAAAACAGTACTTTACCACTCTCCTGCCTTTTCCATGGTTATTCTATTGGAAAAGAACGAGTTTTGGACAACTACCTTTCATTCTTGCCAAACTCTTTGCAGACCCCCGTGCAAGCTTTAGAACAAGATTTTGGATGTTTTCTTTCCTGGCAGAGTTTCTCCTTGCAAGATATGGTGGAAAAGCTTTTTGCTGAGTGTAGAGCGGCAAGACACGCAGAAGACGCAGATACGCAGCTCTCCGAAGCTAAGTGCCGGTCCCGGGCTTCTTTCGGCACAAACCGCTCTCAGGAGCTCCCTGCGCTCGCCACAATGCTCTGTGTGCGAAGAAGCCGCTTCTTCGCCTCCGGGAGAATCGGCGAGCGGCAGCTTCCCAAAGGCGAAGATGCAAGCTGCAGCACGCAGGCACAGTGTGGGCAGCCTTCAGACTTAGAGAAAACAGTACTTTACCACTCTCCTGCCTTTTATATGGTTATTCTATTGGAAAAAAACGAGTTTTGGACAACTACCTTTCATTCTTGCCAAACTCTTTGCAGACCCCCGTGCAAGCTTTAGAACAAGATTTTGGATGTTTTCTTTCCTGGCAGAGTTTCTCCTTGCAAGATATGGTGGAAAAGCTTTTTGCTGAGTGTAGAGCGGCAAGACACGCAGAAGACGCAGATACGCAGCTCTCCGAAGCTAAGTGCCGGTCCCGGGCTTCTTTCGGCACAAACCGCTCTCAGGAGCTCCCTGCGCTCGCCACAATGCTCTGTGTGCGAAGAAGCCGCTTCTTCGCCTCCGGGAGAATCGGCGAGCGGCAGCTTCCCAAAGGCGAAGATGCAAGCTGCAGCACACAGGCACAGTGTGGGCAGCCTTCAGACTTAGAGAAAACAGTACTTTACCACTCTCCTGCCTTTTCCATGGTTATTCTATTGGAAAAGAACGAGTTTTGGACAACTACCTTTCATTCTTGCCAAACTCTTTGCAGACCCCCGTGCAAGCTTTAGAACAAGATTTTGGATGTTTTCTTTCCTGGCAGAGTTTCTCCTTGCAAGATATGGTGGAAAAGCTTTTTGCTGAGTGTAGAGCGGCAAGACACGCAGAAGACGCAGATACGCAGCTCTCCGAAGCTAAGTGCCGGTCCCGGGCTTCTTTCGGCACAAACCGCTCTCAGGAGCTCCCTGCGCTCGCCACAATGCTCTGTGTGCGAAGAAGCCGCTTCTTCGCCTCCGGGAGAATCGGCGAGCGGCAGCTTCCCAAAGGCGAAGATGCAAGCTGCAGCACGCAGGCACAGTGTGGGCAGCCTTCAGACTTAGAGAAAACAGTACTTTACCACTCTCCTGCCTTTTCCATGGTTATTCTATTGGAAAAGAACGAGTTTTGGACAACTACCTTTCATTCTTGCCAAACTCTTTGCAGACCCCCGTGCAAGCTTTAGAACAAGATTTTGGATGTTTTCTTTCCTGGCAGAGTTTCTCCTTGCAAGATATGGTGGAAAAGCTTTTTGCTGAGTGTAGAGCGGCAAGACACGCAGAAGACGCAGATACGCAGCTCTCCGAAGCTAAGTGCCGGTCCCGGGCTTCTTTCGGCACAAACCGCTCTCAGGAGCTCCCTGCGCTCGCCACAATGCTCTGTGTGCGAAGAAGCCGCTTCTTCGCCTCCGGGAGAATCGGCGAGCGGCAGCTTCCCAAAGGCGAAGATGCAAGCTGCAGCACGCAGGCACAGTGTGGGCAGCCTTCAGACTTAGAGAAAACAGTACTTTACCACTCTCCTGCCTTTTCCATGGTTATTCTATTGGAAAAGAACGAGTTTTGGACAACTACCTTTCATTCTTGCCAAACTCTTTGCAGACCTCCGTGCAAGCTTTAGAACAAGATTTTGGATGTTTTCTTTCCTGGCAGAGTTTCTCTTTGCAAGATATGGTGGAAAAGCTTTTTGCTGAGTGTAGAGCGGCAAGACACGCAGAAGACGCAGATACGCAGCTCTCCGAAGCTAAGTGCCGGTCCCGGGCTTCTTTCGGCACAAACCGCTCTCAGGAGCTCCCTGCGCTCGCCACAATGCTCTGTGTGCGAAGAAGCCGCTTCTTCGCCTCCGGGAGAATCGGCGAGCGGCAGCTTCCCAAAGGCGAAGATGCAAGCTGCAGCACGCAGGCACAGTGTGGGCAGCCTTCAGACTTCGAGAAAACAGTACTTTACCACTCTCCTGCCTTTTCCATGGTTATTCTATTGGAAAAGAACGAGTTTTGGACAACTACCTTTCATTCTTGCCAAACTCTTTGCAGACCCCCGTGCAAGCTTTAGAACAAGATTTTGGATGTTTTCTTTCCTGGCAGAGTTTCTCCTTGCAAGATATGGTGGAAAAGCTTTTTGCTGAGTGTAGAGCGGCAAGACACGCAGAAGACGCAGATACGCAGCTCTCCGAAGCTAAGTGCCGGTCCCGGGCTTCTTTCGGCACAAACCGCTCTCAGGAGCTCCCTGCGCTCGCCACAATGCTCTGTGTGCGAAGAAGCCGCTTCTTCGCCTCCGGGAGAATCGGCGAGCGGCAGCTTCCCAAAGGCGAAGATGCAAGCTGCAGCACACAGGCACAGTGTGGGCAGCCTTCAGACTTCGAGAAAACAGTACTTTACCACTCTCCTGCCTTTTCCATGGTTATTCTATTGGAAAAGAACGAGTTTTGGACAACTACCTTTCATTCTTGCCAAACTCTTTGCAGACCCCCGTGCAAGCTTTAGAACAAGATTTTGGATGTTTTCTTTCCTGGCAGAGTTTCTCCTTGCAAGATATGGTGGAAAAGCTTTTTGCTGAGTGTAGAGCGGCAAGACACGCAGAAGACGCAGATACGCAGCTCTCCGAAGCTAAGTGCCGGTCCCGGGCTTCTTTCGGCACAAACCGCTCTCAGGAGCTCCCTGCGCTCGCCACAATGCTCTGTGTGCGAAGAAGCCGCTTCTTCGCCTCCGGGAGAATCGGCGAGCGGCAGCTTCCCAAAGGCGAAGATGCAAGCTGCAGCACACAGGCACAGTGTGGGCAGCCTTCAGACTTAGAGAAAACAGTACTTTACCACTCTCCTGCCTTTTCCATGGTTATTCTATTGGAAAAGAACGAGTTTTGGACAACTACCTTTCATTCTTGCCAAACTCTTTGCAGACCCCCGTGCAAGCTTTAGAAGAAGATTTTGGATGTTTTCTTTCCTGGCAGAGTTTCTCCTTGCAAGATATGGTGGAAAAGCTTTTTGCTGAGTGTAGAGCGGCAAGACACGCAGAAGACGCAGATACGCAGCTCTCCGAAGCTAAGTGCCGGTCCCGGGCTTCTTTCGGCACAAACCGCTCTCAGGAGCTCCCTGCGCTCGCCACAATGCTCTGTGTGCGAAGAAGCCGCTTCTTCGCCTCCGGGAGAATCGGCGAGCGGCAGCTTCCCAAAGGCGAAGATGCAAGCTGCAGCACGCAGGCACAGTGTGGGCAGCCTTCAGACTTAGAGAAAACAGTACTTTACCACTCTCCTGCCTTTTCCATGGTTATTCTATTGGAAAAGAACGAGTTTTGGACAACTACCTTTCATTCTTGCCAAACTCTTTGCAGACCCCCGTGCAAGCTTTAGAACAAGATTTTGGATGTTTTCTTTCCTGGCAGAGTTTCTCCTTGCAAGATATGGTGGAAAAGCTTTTTGCTGAGTGTAGAGCGGCAAGACACGCAGAAGACGCAGATACGCAGCTCTCCGAAGCTAAGTGCCGGTCCCGGGCTTCTTTCGGCACAAACCGCTCTCAGGAGCTCCCTGCGCTCGCCACAATGCTCTGTGTGCGAAGAAGCCGCTTCTTCGCCTCCGGGAGAATCGGCGAGCGGCAGCTTCCCAAAGGCGAAGATGCAAGCTGCAGCACGCAGGCACAGTGTGGGCAGCCTTCAGACTTAGAGAAAACAGTACTTTACCACTCTCCTGCCTTTTATATGGTTATTCTATTGGAAAAAAACGAGTTTTGGACAACTACCTTTCATTCTTGCCAAACTCTTTGCAGACCCCCGTGCAAGCTTTAGAACAAGATTTTGGATGTTTTCTTTCCTGGCAGAGTTTCTCCTTGCAAGATATGGTGGAAAAGCTTTTTGCTGAGTGTAGAGCGGCAAGACACGCAGAAGACGCAGATACGCAGCTCTCCGAAGCTAAGTGCCGGTCCCGGGCTTCTTTCGGCACAAACCGCTCTCAGGAGCTCCCTGCGCTCGCCACAATGCTCTGTGTGCGAAGAAGCCGCTTCTTCGCCTCCGGGAGAATCGGCGAGCGGCAGCTTCCCAAAGGCGAAGATGCAAGCTGCAGCACACAGGCACAGTGTGGGCAGCCTTCAGACTTCGAGAAAACAGTACTTTACCACTCTCCTGCCTTTTCCATGGTTATTCTATTGGAAAAGAACGAGTTTTGGACAACTACCTTTCATTCTTGCCAAACTCTTTGCAGACCCCCGTGCAAGCTTTAGAACAAGATTTTGGATGTTTTCTTTCCTGGCAGAGTTTCTCCTTGCAAGATATGGTGGAAAAGCTTTTTGCTGAGTGTAGAGCGGCAAGACACGCAGAAGACGCAGATACGCAGCTCTCCGAAGCTAAGTGCCGGTCCCGGGCTTCTTTCGGCACAAACCGCTCTCAGGAGCTCCCTGCGCTCGCCACAATGCTCTGTGTGCGAAGAAGCCGCTTCTTCGCCTCCGGGAGAATCGGCGAGCGGCAGCTTCCCAAAGGCGAAGATGCAAGCTGCAGCACGCAGGCACAGTGTGGGCAGCCTTCAGACTTAGAGAAAACAGTACTTTACCACTCTCCTGCCTTTTCCATGGTTATTCTATTGGAAAAGAACGAGTTTTGGACAACTACCTTTCATTCTTGCCAAACTCTTTGCAGACCCCCGTGCAAGCTTTAGAACAAGATTTTGGATGTTTTCTTTCCTGGCAGAGTTTCTCCTTGCAAGATATGGTGGAAAAGCTTTTTGCTGAGTGTAGAGCGGCAAGACACGCAGAAGACGCAGATACGCAGCTCTCCGAAGCTAAGTGCCGGTCCCGGGCTTCTTTCGGCACAAACCGCTCTCAGGAGCTCCCTGCGCTCGCCACAATGCTCTGTGTGCGAAGAAGCCGCTTCTTCGCCTCCGGGAGAATCGGCGAGCGGCAGCTTCCCAAAGGCGAAGATGCAAGCTGCAGCACGCAGGCACAGTGTGGGCAGCCTTCAGACTTAGAGAAAACAGTACTTTACCACTCTCCTGCCTTTTCCATGGTTATTCTATTGGAAAAGAACGAGTTTTGGACAACTACCTTTCATTCTTGCCAAACTCTTTGCAGACCTCCGTGCAAGCTTTAGAACAAGATTTTGGATGTTTTCTTTCCTGGCAGAGTTTCTCTTTGCAAGATATGGTGGAAAAGCTTTTTGCTGAGTGTAGAGCGGCAAGACACGCAGAAGACGCAGATACGCAGCTCTCCGAAGCTAAGTGCCGGTCCCGGGCTTCTTTCGGCACAAACCGCTCTCAGGAGCTCCCTGCGCTCGCCACAATGCTCTGTGTGCGAAGAAGCCGCTTCTTCGCCTCCGGGAGAATCGGCGAGCGGCAGCTTCCCAAAGGCGAAGATGCAAGCTGCAGCACGCAGGCACAGTGTGGGCAGCCTTCAGACTTCGAGAAAACAGTACTTTACCACTCTCCTGCCTTTTCCATGGTTATTCTATTGGAAAAGAACGAGTTTTGGACAACTACCTTTCATTCTTGCCAAACTCTTTGCAGACCCCCGTGCAAGCTTTAGAACAAGATTTTGGATGTTTTCTTTCCTGGCAGAGTTTCTCCTTGCAAGATATGGTGGAAAAGCTTTTTGCTGAGTGTAGAGCGGCAAGACACGCAGAAGACGCAGATACGCAGCTCTCCGAAGCTAAGTGCCGGTCCCGGGCTTCTTTCGGCACAAACCGCTCTCAGGAGCTCCCTGCGCTCGCCACAATGCTCTGTGTGCGAAGAAGCCGCTTCTTCGCCTCCGGGAGAATCGGCGAGCGGCAGCTTCCCAAAGGCGAAGATGCAAGCTGCAGCACACAGGCACAGTGTGGGCAGCCTTCAGACTTCGAGAAAACAGTACTTTACCACTCTCCTGCCTTTTCCATGGTTATTCTATTGGAAAAGAACGAGTTTTGGACAACTACCTTTCATTCTTGCCAAACTCTTTGCAGACCCCCGTGCAAGCTTTAGAACAAGATTTTGGATGTTTTCTTTCCTGGCAGAGTTTCTCCTTGCAAGATATGGTGGAAAAGCTTTTTGCTGAGTGTAGAGCGGCAAGACACGCAGAAGACGCAGATACGCAGCTCTCCGAAGCTAAGTGCCGGTCCCGGGCTTCTTTCGGCACAAACCGCTCTCAGGAGCTCCCTGCGCTCGCCACAATGCTCTGTGTGCGAAGAAGCCGCTTCTTCGCCTCCGGGAGAATCGGCGAGCGGCAGCTTCCCAAAGGCGAAGATGCAAGCTGCAGCACACAGGCACAGTGTGGGCAGCCTTCAGACTTAGAGAAAACAGTACTTTACCACTCTCCTGCCTTTTCCATGGTTATTCTATTGGAAAAGAACGAGTTTTGGACAACTACCTTTCATTCTTGCCAAACTCTTTGCAGACCCCCGTGCAAGCTTTAGAACAAGATTTTGGATGTTTTCTTTCCTGGCAGAGTTTCTCCTTGCAAGATATGGTGGAAAAGCTTTTTGCTGAGTGTAGAGCGGCAAGACACGCAGAAGACGCAGATACGCAGCTCTCCGAAGCTAAGTGCCGGTCCCGGGCTTCTTTCGGCACAAACCGCTCTCAGGAGCTCCCTGCGCTCGCCACAATGCTCTGTGTGCGAAGAAGCCGCTTCTTCGCCTCCGGGAGAATCGGCGAGCGGCAGCTTCCCAAAGGCGAAGATGCAAGCTGCAGCACGCAGGCACAGTGTGGGCAGCCTTCAGACTTAGAGAAAACAGTACTTTACCACTCTCCTGCCTTTTCCATGGTTATTCTATTGAAAAGAACGAGTTTTGGACAACTACCTTTCATTCTTGCCAAACTCTTTGCAGACCTCCGTGCAAGCTTTAGAACAAGATTTTGGATGTTTTCTTTCCTGGCAGAGTTTCTCTTTGCAAGATATGGTGGAAAAGCTTTTTGCTGAGTGTAGAGCGGCAAGACACGCAGAAGACGCAGATACGCAGCTCTCCGAAGCTAAGTGCCGGTCCCGGGCTTCTTTCGGCACAAACCGCTCTCAGGAGCTCCCTGCGCTCGCCACAATGCTCTGTGTGCGAAGAAGCCGCTTCTTCGCCTCCGGGAGAATCGGCGAGCGGCAGCTTCCCAAAGGCGAAGATGCAAGCTGCAGCACGCAGGCACAGTGTGGGCAGCCTTCAGACTTCGAGAAAACAGTACTTTACCACTCTCCTGCCTTTTCCATGGTTATTCTATTGGAAAAGAACGAGTTTTGGACAACTACCTTTCATTCTTGCCAAACTCTTTGCAGACCCCCGTGCAAGCTTTAGAACAAGATTTTGGATGTTTTCTTTCCTGGCAGAGTTTCTCCTTGCAAGATATGGTGGAAAAGCTTTTTGCTGAGTGTAGAGCGGCAAGACACGCAGAAGACGCAGATACGCAGCTCTCCGAAGCTAAGTGCCGGTCCCGGGCTTCTTTCGGCACAAACCGCTCTCAGGAGCTCCCTGCGCTCGCCACAATGCTCTGTGTGCGAAGAAGCCGCTTCTTCGCCTCCGGGAGAATCGGCGAGCGGCAGCTTCCCAAAGGCGAAGATGCAAGCTGCAGCACACAGGCACAGTGTGGGCAGCCTTCAGACTTAGAGAAAACAGTACTTTACCACTCTCCTGCCTTTTCCATGGTTATTCTATTGGAAAAGAACGAGTTTTGGACAACTACCTTTCATTCTTGCCAAACTCTTTGCAGACCCCCGTGCAAGCTTTAGAAGAAGATTTTGGATGTTTTCTTTCCTGGCAGAGTTTCTCCTTGCAAGATATGGTGGAAAAGCTTTTTGCTGAGTGTAGAGCGGCAAGACACGCAGAAGACGCAGATACGCAGCTCTCCGAAGCTAAGTGCCGGTCCCGGGCTTCTTTCGGCACAAACCGCTCTCAGGAGCTCCCTGCGCTCGCCACAATGCTCTGTGTGCGAAGAAGCCGCTTCTTCGCCTCCGGGAGAATCGGCGAGCGGCAGCTTCCCAAAGGCGAAGATGCAAGCTGCAGCACGCAGGCACAGTGTGGGCAGCCTTCAGACTTAGAGAAAACAGTACTTTACCACTCTCCTGCCTTTTCCATGGTTATTCTATTGGAAAAGAACGAGTTTTGGACAACTACCTTTCATTCTTGCCAAACTCTTTGCAGACCCCCGTGCAAGCTTTAGAACAAGATTTTGGATGTTTTCTTTCCTGGCAGAGTTTCTCCTTGCAAGATATGGTGGAAAAGCTTTTTGCTGAGTGTAGAGCGGCAAGACACGCAGAAGACGCAGATACGCAGCTCTCCGAAGCTAAGTGCCGGTCCCGGGCTTCTTTCGGCACAAACCGCTCTCAGGAGCTCCCTGCGCTCGCCACAATGCTCTGTGTGCGAAGAAGCCGCTTCTTCGCCTCCGGGAGAATCGGCGAGCGGCAGCTTCCCAAAGGCGAAGATGCAAGCTGCAGCACGCAGGCACAGTGTGGGCAGCCTTCAGACTTAGAGAAAACAGTACTTTACCACTCTCCTGCCTTTTATATGGTTATTCTATTGGAAAAAAACGAGTTTTGGACAACTACCTTTCATTCTTGCCAAACTCTTTGCAGACCCCCGTGCAAGCTTTAGAACAAGATTTTGGATGTTTTCTTTCCTGGCAGAGTTTCTCCTTGCAAGATATGGTGGAAAAGCTTTTTGCTGAGTGTAGAGCGGCAAGACACGCAGAAGACGCAGATACGCAGCTCTCCGAAGCTAAGTGCCGGTCCCGGGCTTCTTTCGGCACAAACCGCTCTCAGGAGCTCCCTGCGCTCGCCACAATGCTCTGTGTGCGAAGAAGCCGCTTCTTCGCCTCCGGGAGAATCGGCGAGCGGCAGCTTCCCAAAGGCGAAGATGCAAGCTGCAGCACACAGGCACAGTGTGGGCAGCCTTCAGACTTCGAGAAAACAGTACTTTACCACTCTCCTGCCTTTTCCATGGTTATTCTATTGGAAAAGAACGAGTTTTGGACAACTACCTTTCATTCTTGCCAAACTCTTTGCAGACCCCCGTGCAAGCTTTAGAACAAGATTTTGGATGTTTTCTTTCCTGGCAGAGTTTCTCCTTGCAAGATATGGTGGAAAAGCTTTTTGCTGAGTGTAGAGCGGCAAGACACGCAGAAGACGCAGATACGCAGCTCTCCGAAGCTAAGTGCCGGTCCCGGGCTTCTTTCGGCACAAACCGCTCTCAGGAGCTCCCTGCGCTCGCCACAATGCTCTGTGTGCGAAGAAGCCGCTTCTTCGCCTCCGGGAGAATCGGCGAGCGGCAGCTTCCCAAAGGCGAAGATGCAAGCTGCAGCACGCAGGCACAGTGTGGGCAGCCTTCAGACTTAGAGAAAACAGTACTTTACCACTCTCCTGCCTTTTCCATGGTTATTCTATTGGAAAAGAACGAGTTTTGGACAACTACCTTTCATTCTTGCCAAACTCTTTGCAGACCCCCGTGCAAGCTTTAGAACAAGATTTTGGATGTTTTCTTTCCTGGCAGAGTTTCTCCTTGCAAGATATGGTGGAAAAGCTTTTTGCTGAGTGTAGAGCGGCAAGACACGCAGAAGACGCAGATACGCAGCTCTCCGAAGCTAAGTGCCGGTCCCGGGCTTCTTTCGGCACAAACCGCTCTCAGGAGCTCCCTGCGCTCGCCACAATGCTCTGTGTGCGAAGAAGCCGCTTCTTCGCCTCCGGGAGAATCGGCGAGCGGCAGCTTCCCAAAGGCGAAGATGCAAGCTGCAGCACGCAGGCACAGTGTGGGCAGCCTTCAGACTTAGAGAAAACAGTACTTTACCACTCTCCTGCCTTTTCCATGGTTATTCTATTGGAAAAGAACGAGTTTTGGACAACTACCTTTCATTCTTGCCAAACTCTTTGCAGACCTCCGTGCAAGCTTTAGAACAAGATTTTGGATGTTTTCTTTCCTGGCAGAGTTTCTCTTTGCAAGATATGGTGGAAAAGCTTTTTGCTGAGTGTAGAGCGGCAAGACACGCAGAAGACGCAGATACGCAGCTCTCCGAAGCTAAGTGCCGGTCCCGGGCTTCTTTCGGCACAAACCGCTCTCAGGAGCTCCCTGCGCTCGCCACAATGCTCTGTGTGCGAAGAAGCCGCTTCTTCGCCTCCGGGAGAATCGGCGAGCGGCAGCTTCCCAAAGGCGAAGATGCAAGCTGCAGCACGCAGGCACAGTGTGGGCAGCCTTCAGACTTCGAGAAAACAGTACTTTACCACTCTCCTGCCTTTTCCATGGTTATTCTATTGGAAAAGAACGAGTTTTGGACAACTACCTTTCATTCTTGCCAAACTCTTTGCAGACCCCCGTGCAAGCTTTAGAACAAGATTTTGGATGTTTTCTTTCCTGGCAGAGTTTCTCCTTGCAAGATATGGTGGAAAAGCTTTTTGCTGAGTGTAGAGCGGCAAGACACGCAGAAGACGCAGATACGCAGCTCTCCGAAGCTAAGTGCCGGTCCCGGGCTTCTTTCGGCACAAACCGCTCTCAGGAGCTCCCTGCGCTCGCCACAATGCTCTGTGTGCGAAGAAGCCGCTTCTTCGCCTCCGGGAGAATCGGCGAGCGGCAGCTTCCCAAAGGCGAAGATGCAAGCTGCAGCACACAGGCACAGTGTGGGCAGCCTTCAGACTTCGAGAAAACAGTACTTTACCACTCTCCTGCCTTTTCCATGGTTATTCTATTGGAAAAGAACGAGTTTTGGACAACTACCTTTCATTCTTGCCAAACTCTTTGCAGACCCCCGTGCAAGCTTTAGAACAAGATTTTGGATGTTTTCTTTCCTGGCAGAGTTTCTCCTTGCAAGATATGGTGGAAAAGCTTTTTGCTGAGTGTAGAGCGGCAAGACACGCAGAAGACGCAGATACGCAGCTCTCCGAAGCTAAGTGCCGGTCCCGGGCTTCTTTCGGCACAAACCGCTCTCAGGAGCTCCCTGCGCTCGCCACAATGCTCTGTGTGCGAAGAAGCCGCTTCTTCGCCTCCGGGAGAATCGGCGAGCGGCAGCTTCCCAAAGGCGAAGATGCAAGCTGCAGCACACAGGCACAGTGTGGGCAGCCTTCAGACTTAGAGAAAACAGTACTTTACCACTCTCCTGCCTTTTCCATGGTTATTCTATTGGAAAAGAACGAGTTTTGGACAACTACCTTTCATTCTTGCCAAACTCTTTGCAGACCCCCGTGCAAGCTTTAGAACAAGATTTTGGATGTTTTCTTTCCTGGCAGAGTTTCTCCTTGCAAGATATGGTGGAAAAGCTTTTTGCTGAGTGTAGAGCGGCAAGACACGCAGAAGACGCAGATACGCAGCTCTCCGAAGCTAAGTGCCGGTCCCGGGCTTCTTTCGGCACAAACCGCTCTCAGGAGCTCCCTGCGCTCGCCACAATGCTCTGTGTGCGAAGAAGCCGCTTCTTCGCCTCCGGGAGAATCGGCGAGCGGCAGCTTCCCAAAGGCGAAGATGCAAGCTGCAGCACGCAGGCACAGTGTGGGCAGCCTTCAGACTTAGAGAAAACAGTACTTTACCACTCTCCTGCCTTTTCCATGGTTATTCTATTGGAAAAGAACGAGTTTTGGACAACTACCTTTCATTCTTGCCAAACTCTTTGCAGACCCCCGTGCAAGCTTTAGAACAAGATTTTGGATGTTTTCTTTCCTGGCAGAGTTTCTCCTTGCAAGATATGGTGGAAAAGCTTTTTGCTGAGTGTAGAGCGGCAAGACACGCAGAAGACGCAGATACGCAGCTCTCCGAAGCTAAGTGCCGGTCCCGGGCTTCTTTCGGCACAAACCGCTCTCAGGAGCTCCCTGCGCTCGCCACAATGCTCTGTGTGCGAAGAAGCCGCTTCTTCGCCTCCTGGAGAATCGGCGAGCGGCAGCTTCCCAAAGGCGAAGATGCAAGCTGCAGCACACAGGCACAGTGTGGGCAGCCTTCAGACTTAGAGAAAACAGTACTTTACCACTCTCCTGCCTTTTCCATGGTTATTCTATTGGAAAAGAACGAGTTTTGGACAACTACCTTTCATTCTTGCCAAACTCTTTGCAGACCCCCGTGCAAGCTTTAGAACAAGATTTTGGATGTTTTCTTTCCTGGCAGAGTTTCTCCTTGCAAGATATGGTGGAAAAGCTTTTTGCTGAGTGTAGAGCGGCAAGACACGCAGAAGACGCAGATACGCAGCTCTCCGAAGCTAAGTGCCGGTCCCGGGCTTCTTTCGGCACAAACCGCTCTCAGGAGCTCCCTGCGCTCGCCACAATGCTCTGTGTGCGAAGAAGCCGCTTCTTCGCCTCCTGGAGAATCGGCGAGCGGCAGCTTCCCAAAGGCGAAGATGCAAGCTGCAGCACGCAGGCACAGTGTGGGCAGCCTTCAAACTTAGAGAAAACAGTACTTTACCACTCTCCTGCCTTTTCCATGGTTATTCTATTGGAAAAGAACGAGTTTTGGACAACTACCTTTCATTCTTGCCAAACTCTTTGCAGACCCCCGTGCAAGCTTTAGAACAAGATTTTGGATGTTTTCTTTCCTGGCAGAGTTTCTCCTTGCAAGATATGGTGGAAAAGCTTTTTGCTGAGTGTAGAGCGGCAAGACACGCAGAAGACGCAGATACGCAGCTCTCCGAAGCTAAGTGCCGGTCCCGGGCTTCTTTCGGCACAAACCGCTCTCAGGAGCTCCCTGCGCTCGCCACAATGCTCTGTGTGCGAAGAAGCCGCTTCTTCGCCTCCTGGAGAATCGGCGAGCGGCAGCTTCCCAAAGGCGAAGATGCAAGCTGCAGCACGCAGGCACAGTGTGGGCAGCCTTCAAACTTAGAAAAAACAGTACTTTACCACTCTCCTGCCTTTTCCATGGTTATTCTATTGGAAAAGAACGAGTTTTGGACAACTACCTTTCATTCTTGCCAAACTCTTTGCAGACCCCCGTGCAAGCTTTAGAAGAAGATTTTGGATGTTTTCTTTCCTGGCAGAGTTTCTCCTTGCAAGATATGGTGGAAAAGCTTTTTGCTGAGTGTAGAGCGGCAAGACACGCAGAAGACGCAGATACGCAGCTCTCCGAAGCTAAGTGCCGGTGCCGGGCTTCTTTCGGCACAAACCGCTCTCAGGAGCTCCCTGCGCTCGCCACAATGCTCTGTGTGCGAAGAAGCCGCTTCTTCGCCTCCGGGAGAATCGGCGAGCGGCAGCTTCCCAAAGGCGAAGATGCAAGCTGCACCACACAGGCACAGTGTGGGCAGCCTTCAGACTTCGAGAAAACAGTACTTTACCACTCTCCTGCCTTTTCCATGGTTATTCTATTGGAAAAGAACGAGTTTTGGACAACTACCTTTCATTCTTGCCAAACTCTTTGCAGACCCCCGTGCAAGCTTTAGAAGAAGATTTTGGATGTTTTCTTTCCTGGCAGAGTTTCTCCTTGCAAGATATGGTGGAAAAGCTTTTTGCTGAGTGTAGAGCGGCAAGACACGCAGAAGACGCAGATACGCAGCTCTCCGAAGCTAAGTGCCGGTCCCGGGCTTCTTTCGGCACAAACCGCTCTCAGGAGCTCCCTGCGCTCGCCACAATGCTCTGTGTGCGAAGAAGCCGCTTCTTCGCCTCCGGGAGAATCGGCGAGCGGCAGCTTCCCAAAGGCGAAGATGCAAGCTGCAGCACACAGGCACAGTGTGGGCAGCCTTCAGACTTAGAGAAAACAGTACTTTACCACTCTCCTGCCTTTTCCATGGTTATTCTATTGGAAAAGAACGAGTTTTGGACAACTACCTTTCATTCTTGCCAAACTCTTTGCAGACCCCCGTGCAAGCTTTAGAACAAGATTTTGGATGTTTTCTTTCCTGGCAGAGTTTCTCTTTGCAAGATATGGTGGAAAAGCTTTTTGCTGAGTGTAGAGCGGCAAGACACGCAGAAGACGCAGATACGCAGCTCTCCGAAGCTAAGTGCCGGTCCCGGGCTTCTTTCGGCACAAACCGCTCTCAGGAGCTCCCTGCGCTCGCCACAATGCTCTGTGTGCGAAGAAGCCGCTTCTTCGCCTCCGGGAGAATCGGCGAGCGGCAGCTTCCCAAAGGCGAAGATGCAAGCTGCAGCACACAGGCACAGTGTGGGCAGCCTTCAGACTTAGAGAAAACAGTACTTTACCACTCTCCTGCCTTTTCCATGGTTATTCTATTGGAAAAGAACGAGTTTTGGACAACTACCTTTCATTCTTGCCAAACTCTTTGCAGACCCCCGTGCAAGCTTTAGAACAAGATTTTGGATGTTTTCTTTCCTGGCAGAGTTTCTCCTTGCAAGATATGGTGGAAAAGCTTTTTGCTGAGTGTAGAGCGGCAAGACACGCAGAAGACGCAGATACGCAGCTCTCCGAAGCTAAGTGCCGGTCCCGGGCTTCTTTCGGCACAAACCGCTCTCAGGAGCTCCCTGCGCTCGCCACAATGCTCTGTGTGCGAAGAAGCCGCTTCTTCGCCTCCGGGAGAATCGGCGAGCGGCAGCTTCCCAAAGGCGAAGATGCAAGCTGCAGCACGCAGGCACAGTGTGGGCAGCCTTCAGACTTAGAGAAAACAGTACTTTACCACTCTCCTGCCTTTTATATGGTTATTCTATTGGAAAAAAACGAGTTTTGGACAACTACCTTTCATTCTTGCCAAACTCTTTGCAGACCCCCGTGCAAGCTTTAGAACAAGATTTTGGATGTTTTCTTTCCTGGCAGAGTTTCTCCTTGCAAGATATGGTGGAAAAGCTTTTTGCTGAGTGTAGAGCGGCAAGACACGCAGAAGACGCAGATACGCAGCTCTCCGAAGCTAAGTGCCGGTCCCGGGCTTCTTTCGGCACAAACCGCTCTCAGGAGCTCCCTGCGCTCGCCACAATGCTCTGTGTGCGAAGAAGCCGCTTCTTCGCCTCCGGGAGAATCGGCGAGCGGCAGCTTCCCAAAGGCGAAGATGCAAGCTGCAGCACACAGGCACAGTGTGGGCAGCCTTCAGACTTAGAGAAAACAGTACTTTACCACTCTCCTGCCTTTTCCATGGTTATTCTATTGGAAAAGAACGAGTTTTGGACAACTACCTTTCATTCTTGCCAAACTCTTTGCAGACCCCCGTGCAAGCTTTAGAACAAGATTTTGGATGTTTTCTTTCCTGGCAGAGTTTCTCCTTGCAAGATATGGTGGAAAAGCTTTTTGCTGAGTGTAGAGCGGCAAGACACGCAGAAGACGCAGATACGCAGCTCTCCGAAGCTAAGTGCCGGTCCCGGGCTTCTTTCGGCACAAACCGCTCTCAGGAGCTCCCTGCGCTCGCCACAATGCTCTGTGTGCGAAGAAGCCGCTTCTTCGCCTCCGGGAGAATCGGCGAGCGGCAGCTTCCCAAAGGCGAAGATGCAAGCTGCAGCACGCAGGCACAGTGTGGGCAGCCTTCAGACTTCGAGAAAACAGTACTTTACCACTCTCCTGCCTTTTCCATGGTTATTCTATTGGAAAAGAACGAGTTTTGGACAACTACCTTTCATTCTTGCCAAACTCTTTGCAGACCCCCGTGCAAGCTTTAGAAGAAGATTTTGGATGTTTTCTTTCCTGGCAGAGTTTCTCCTTGCAAGATATGGTGGAAAAGCTTTTTGCTGAGTGTAGAGCGGCAAGACACGCAGAAGACGCAGATACGCAGCTCTCCGAAGCTAAGTGCCGGTCCCGGGCTTCTTTCGGCACAAACCGCTCTCAGGAGCTCCCTGCGCTCGCCACAATGCTCTGTGTGCGAAGAAGCCGCTTCTTCGCCTCCGGGAGAATCGGCGAGCGGCAGCTTCCCAAAGGCGAAGATGCAAGCTGCAGCACGCAGGCACAGTGTGGGCAGCCTTCAGACTTAGAGAAAACAGTACTTTACCACTCTCCTGCCTTTTCCATGGTTATTCTATTGGAAAAGAACGAGTTTTGGACAACTACCTTTCATTCTTGCCAAACTCTTTGCAGACCTCCGTGCAAGCTTTAGAACAAGATTTTGGATGTTTTCTTTCCTGGCAGAGTTTCTCTTTGCAAGATATGGTGGAAAAGCTTTTTGCTGAGTGTAGAGCGGCAAGACACGCAGAAGACGCAGATACGCAGCTCTCCGAAGCTAAGTGCCGGTCCCGGGCTTCTTTCGGCACAAACCGCTCTCAGGAGCTCCCTGCGCTCGCCACAATGCTCTGTGTGCGAAGAAGCCGCTTCTTCGCCTCCGGGAGAATCGGCGAGCGGCAGCTTCCCAAAGGCGAAGATGCAAGCTGCAGCACGCAGGCACAGTGTGGGCAGCCTTCAGACTTCGAGAAAACAGTACTTTACCACTCTCCTGCCTTTTCCATGGTTATTCTATTGGAAAAGAACGAGTTTTGGACAACTACCTTTCATTCTTGCCAAACTCTTTGCAGACCCCCGTGCAAGCTTTAGAAGAAGATTTTGGATGTTTTCTTTCCTGGCAGAGTTTCTCCTTGCAAGATATGGTGGAAAAGCTTTTTGCTGAGTGTAGAGCGGCAAGACACGCAGAAGACGCAGATACGCAGCTCTCCGAAGCTAAGTGCCGGTCCCGGGCTTCTTTCGGCACAAACCGCTCTCAGGAGCTCCCTGCGCTCGCCACAATGCTCTGTGTGCGAAGAAGCCGCTTCTTCGCCTCCGGGAGAATCGGCGAGCGGCAGCTTCCCAAAGGCGAAGATGCAAGCTGCAGCACGCAGGCACAGTGTGGGCAGCCTTCAAACTTAGAGAAAACAGTACTTTACCACTCTCCTGCCTTTTCCATGGTTATTCTATTGGAAAAGAACGAGTTTTGGACAACTACCTTTCATTCTTGCCAAACTCTTTGCAGACCCCCGTGCAAGCTTTAGAAGAAGATTTTGGATGTTTTCTTTCCTGGCAGAGTTTCTCCTTGCAAGATATGGTGGAAAAGCTTTTTGCTGAGTGTAGAGCGGCAAGACACGCAGAAGACGCAGATACGCAGCTCTCCGAAGCTAAGTGCCGGTCCCGGGCTTCTTTCGGCACAAACCGCTCTCAGGAGCTCCCTGCGCTCGCCACAATGCTCTGTGTGCGAAGAAGCCGCTTCTTCGCCTCCGGGAGAATCGGCGAGCGGCAGCTTCCCAAAGGCGAAGATGCAAGCTGCAGCACGCAGGCACAGTGTGGGCAGCCTTCAGACTTCGAGAAAACAGTACTTTACCACTCTCCTGCCTTTTCCATGGTTATTCTATTGGAAAAGAACGAGTTTTGGACAACTACCTTTCATTCTTGCCAAACTCTTTGCAGACCCCCGTGCAAGCTTTAGAACAAGATTTTGGATGTTTTCTTTCCTGGCAGAGTTTCTCCTTGCAAGATATGGTGGAAAAGCTTTTTGCTGAGTGTAGAGCGGCAAGACACGCAGAAGACGCAGATACGCAGCTCTCCGAAGCTAAGTGCCGGTCCCGGGCTTCTTTCGGCACAAACCGCTCTCAGGAGCTCCCTGCGCTCGCCACAATGCTCTGTGTGCGAAGAAGCCGCTTCTTCGCCTCCTGGAGAATCGGCGAGCGGCAGCTTCCCAAAGGCGAAGATGCAAGCTGCAGCACGCAGGCACAGTGTGGGCAGCCTTCAAACTTAGAGAAAACAGTACTTTACCACTCTCCTGCCTTTTCCATGGTTATTCTATTGGAAAAGAACGAGTTTTGGACAACTACCTTTCATTCTTGCCAAACTCTTTGCAGACCCCCGTGCAAGCTTTAGAACAAGATTTTGGATGTTTTCTTTCCTGGCAGAGTTTCTCCTTGCAAGATATGGTGGAAAAGCTTTTTGCTGAGTGTAGAGCGGCAAGACACGCAGAAGACGCAGATACGCAGCTCTCCGAAGCTAAGTGCCGGTCCCGGGCTTCTTTCGGCACAAACCGCTCTCAGGAGCTCCCTGCGCTCGCCACAATGCTCTGTGTGCGAAGAAGCCGCTTCTTCGCCTCCTGGAGAATCGGCGAGCGGCAGCTTCCCAAAGGCGAAGATGCAAGCTGCAGCACGCAGGCACAGTGTGGGCAGCCTTCAAACTTAGAAAAAACAGTACTTTACCACTCTCCTGCCTTTTCCATGGTTATTCTATTGGAAAAGAACGAGTTTTGGACAACTACCTTTCATTCTTGCCAAACTCTTTGCAGACCCCCGTGCAAGCTTTAGAACAAGATTTTGGATGTTTTCTTTCCTGGCAGAGTTTCTCCTTGCAAGATATGGTGGAAAAGCTTTTTGCTGAGTGTAGAGCGGCAAGACACGCAGAAGACGCAGATACGCAGCTCTCCGAAGCTAAGTGCCGGTCCCGGGCTTCTTTCGGCACAAACCGCTCTCAGGAGCTCCCTGCGCTCGCCACAATGCTCTGTGTGCGAAGAAGCCGCTTCTTCGCCTCCGGGAGAATCGGCGAGCGGCAGCTTCCCAAAGGCGAAGATGCAAGCTGCAGCACACAGGCACAGTGTGGGCAGCCTTCAGACTTAGAGAAAACAGTACTTTACCACTCTCCTGCCTTTTCCATGGTTATTCTATTGGAAAAGAACGAGTTTTGGACAACTACCTTTCATTCTTGCCAAACTCTTTGCAGACCCCCGTGCAAGCTTTAGAACAAGATTTTGGATGTTTTCTTTCCTGGCAGAGTTTCTCCTTGCAAGATATGGTGGAAAAGCTTTTTGCTGAGTGTAGAGCGGCAAGACACGCAGAAGACGCAGATACGCAGCTCTCCGAAGCTAAGTGCCGGTCCCGGGCTTCTTTCGGCACAAACCGCTCTCAGGAGCTCCCTGCGCTCGCCACAATGCTCTGTGTGCGAAGAAGCCGCTTCTTCGCCTCCGGGAGAATCGGCGAGCGGCAGCTTCCCAAAGGCGAAGATGCAAGCTGCAGCACACAGGCACAGTGTGGGCAGCCTTCAGACTTAGAGAAAACAGTACTTTACCACTCTCCTGCCTTTTCCATGGTTATTCTATTGGAAAAGAACGAGTTTTGGACAACTACCTTTCATTCTTGCCAAACTCTTTGCAGACCCCCGTGCAAGCTTTAGAAGAAGATTTTGGATGTTTTCTTTCCTGGCAGAGTTTCTCCTTGCAAGATATGGTGGAAAAGCTTTTTGCTGAGTGTAGAGCGGCAAGACACGCAGAAGACGCAGATACGCAGCTCTCCGAAGCTAAGTGCCGGTCCCGGGCTTCTTTCGGCACAAACCGCTCTCAGGAGCTCCCTGCGCTCGCCACAATGCTCTGTGTGCGAAGAAGCCGCTTCTTCGCCTCCGGGAGAATCGGCGAGCGGCAGCTTCCCAAAGGCGAAGATGCAAGCTGCAGCACACAGGCACAGTGTGGGCAGCCTTCAGACTTAGAGAAAACAGTACTTTACCACTCTCCTGCCTTTTCCATGGTTATTCTATTGGAAAAGAACGAGTTTTGGACAACTACCTTTCATTCTTGCCAAACTCTTTGCAGACCCCCGTGCAAGCTTTAGAAGAAGATTTTGGATGTTTTCTTTCCTGGCAGAGTTTCTCCTTGCAAGATATGGTGGAAAAGCTTTTTGCTGAGTGTAGAGCGGCAAGACACGCAGAAGACGCAGATACGCAGCTCTCCGAAGCTAAGTGCCGGTCCCGGGCTTCTTTCGGCACAAACCGCTCTCAGGAGCTCCCTGCGCTCGCCACAATGCTCTGTGTGCGAAGAAGCCGCTTCTTCGCCTCCGGGGGACTCGGCTAGTAGCAGCTTCCCAAAGGCGAAGATGCAAGCTGCAGCACGCAGGCACAGTGTGGGCAGCCTTCAAACTTAGAGAAAACAGTACTTTACCACTCTCCTGCCTTTTCCATGGTTATTCTATTGGAAAAGAACGAGTTTTGGACAACTACCTTTCATTCTTGCCAAACTCTTTGCAGACCCCCGTGCAAGCTTTAGAACAAGATTTTGGATGTTTTCTTTCCTGGCAGAGTTTCTCCTTGCAAGATATGGTGGAAAAGCTTTTTGCTGAGTGTAGAGCGGCAAGACACGCAGAAGACGCAGATACGCAGCTCTCCGAAGCTAAGTGCCGGTCCGGGGTTCTTTCGGCACAAACCGCTCTCAGGAGCTCCCTGCGCTCGCCACAATGCTCTGTGTGCGAAGAAGCCGCTTCTTCGCCTCCTGGAGAATCGGCGAGCGGCAGCTTCCCAAAGGCGAAGATGCAAGCTGCAGCACACAGGCACAGTGTGGGCAGCCTTCAGACTTCGAGAAAACAGTACTTTACCACTCTCCTGCCTTTTCCATGGTTATTCTATTGGAAAAGAACGAGTTTTGGACAACTACCTTTCATTCTTGCCAAACTCTTTGCAGACCCCCGTGCAAGCTTTAGAACAAGATTTTGGATGTTTTCTTTCCTGGCAGAGTTTCTCCTTGCAAGATATGGTGGAAAAGCTTTTTGCTGAGTGTAGAGCGGCAAGACACGCAGAAGACGCAGATACGCAGCTCTCCGAAGCTAAGTGCCGGTCCCGGGCTTCTTTCGGCACAAACCGCTCTCAGGAGCTCCCTGCGCTCGCCACAATGCTCTGTGTGCGAAGAAGCCGCTTCTTCGCCTCCTGGAGAATCGGCGAGCGGCAGCTTCCCAAAGGCGAAGATGCAAGCTGCAGCACGCAGGCACAGTGTGGGCAGCCTTCAAACTTAGAGAAAACAGTACTTTACCACTCTCCTGCCTTTTCCATGGTTATTCTATTGGAAAAGAACGAGTTTTGGACAACTACCTTTCATTCTTGCCAAACTCTTTGCAGACCCCCGTGCAAGCTTTAGAAGAAGATTTTGGATGTTTTCTTTCCTGGCAGAGTTTCTCCTTGCAAGATATGGTGGAAAACCTTTTTGCTGAGTGTAGAGCGGCAAGACACGCAGAAGACGCAGATACGCAGCTCTCCGAAGCTAAGTGCCGGTGCCGGGCTTCTTTCGGCACAAACCGCTCTCAGGAGCTCCCTGCGCTCGCCACAATGCTCTGTGTGCGAAGAAGCCGCTTCTTCGCCTCCGGGAGAATCGGCGAGCGGCAGCTTCCCAAAGGCGAAGATGCAAGCTGCAGCACACAGGCACAGTGTGGGCAGCCTTCAGACTTAGAGAAAACAGTACTTTACCACTCTCCTGCCTTTTCCATGGTTATTCTATTGGAAAAGAACGAGTTTTGGACAACTACCTTTCATTCTTGCCAAACTCTTTGCAGACCCCCGTGCAAGCTTTAGAAGAAGATTTTGGATGTTTTCTTTCCTGGCAGAGTTTCTCCTTGCAAGATATGGTGGAAAAGCTTTTGGCTGAGTGTAGAGCGGCAAGACACGCAGAAGACGCAGATACGCAGCTCTCCGAAGCTAAGTGCCGGTGCCGGGCTTCTTTCGGCACAAACCGCTCTCAGGAGCTCCCTGCGCTCGCCACAATGCTCTGTGTGCGAAGAAGCCGCTTCTTCGCCTCCGGGAGAATCGGCGAGCGGCAGCTTCCCAAAGGCGAAGATGCAAGCTGCAGCACGCAGGCACAGTGTGGGCAGCCTTCAGACTTCGAGAAAACAGTACTTTACCACTCTCCTGCCTTTTCCATGGTTATTCTATTGGAAAAGAACGAGTTTTGGACAACTACCTTTCATTCTTGCCAAACTCTTTGCAGACCCCCGTGCAAGCTTTAGAAGAAGATTTTGGATGTTTTCTTTCCTGGCAGAGTTTCTCCTTGCAAGATATGGTGGAAAAGCTTTTTGCTGAGTGTAGAGCGGCAAGACACGCAGAAGACGCAGATACGCAGCTCTCCGAAGCTAAGTGCCGGTCCCGGGCTTCTTTCGGCACAAACCGCTCTCAGGAGCTCCCTGCGCTCGCCACAATGCTCTGTGTGCGAAGAAGCCGCTTCTTCGCCTCCTGGAGAATCGGCGAGCGGCAGCTTCCCAAAGGCGAAGATGCAAGCTGCAGCACGCAGGCACAGTGTGGGCAGCCTTCAAACTTAGAAAAAACAGTACTTTACCACTCTCCTGCCTTTTCCATGGTTATTCTATTGGAAAAGAACGAGTTTTGGACAACTACCTTTCATTCTTGCCAAACTCTTTGCAGACCCCCGTGCAAGCTTTAGAAGAAGATTTTGGATGTTTTCTTTCCTGGCAGAGTTTCTCCTTGCAAGATATGGTGGAAAAGCTTTTTGCTGAGTGTAGAGCGGCAAGACACGCAGAAGACGCAGATACGCAGCTCTCCGAAGCTAAGTGCCGGTGCCGGGCTTCTTTCGGCACAAACCGCTCTCAGGAGCTCCCTGCGCTCGCCACAATGCTCTGTGTGCGAAGAAGCCGCTTCTTCGCCTCCGGGAGAATCGGCGAGCGGCAGCTTCCCAAAGGCGAAGATGCAAGCTGCAGCACACAGGCACAGTGTGGGCAGCCTTCAGACTTAGAGAAAACAGTACTTTACCACTCTCCTGCCTTTTCCATGGTTATTCTATTGGAAAAGAACGAGTTTTGGACAACTACCTTTCATTCTTGCCAAACTCTTTGCAGACCCCCGTGCAAGCTTTAGAAGAAGATTTTGGATGTTTTCTTTCCTGGCAGAGTTTCTCCTTGCAAGATATGGTGGAAAAGCTTTTTGCTGAGTGTAGAGCGGCAAGACACGCAGAAGACGCAGATACGCAGCTCTCCGAAGCTAAGTGCCGGTCCCGGGCTTCTTTCGGCACAAACCGCTCTCAGGAGCTCCCTGCGCTCGCCACAATGCTCTGTGTGCGAAGAAGCCGCTTCTTCGCCTCCGGGAGAATCGGCGAGCGGCAGCTTCCCAAAGGCGAAGATGCAAGCTGCAGCACACAGGCACAGTGTGGGCAGCCTTCAGACTTAGAGAAAACAGTACTTTACCACTCTCCTGCCTTTTCCATGGTTATTCTATTGGAAAAGAACGAGTTTTGGACAACTACCTTTCATTCTTGCCAAACTCTTTGCAGACCCCCGTGCAAGCTTTAGAACAAGATTTTGGATGTTTTCTTTCCTGGCAGAGTTTCTCTTTGCAAGATATGGTGGAAAAGCTTTTTGCTGAGTGTAGAGCGGCAAGACACGCAGAAGACGCAGATACGCAGCTCTCCGAAGCTAAGTGCCGGTCCCGGGCTTCTTTCGGCACAAACCGCTCTCAGGAGCTCCCTGCGCTCGCCACAATGCTCTGTGTGCGAAGAAGCCGCTTCTTCGCCTCCGGGAGAATCGGCGAGCGGCAGCTTCCCAAAGGCGAAGATGCAAGCTGCAGCACACAGGCACAGTGTGGGCAGCCTTCAGACTTCGAGAAAACAGTACTTTACCACTCTCCTGCCTTTTCCATGGTTATTCTATTGGAAAAGAACGAGTTTTGGACAACTACCTTTCATTCTTGCCAAACTCTTTGCAGACCCCCGTGCAAGCTTTAGAACAAGATTTTGGATGTTTTCTTTCCTGGCAGAGTTTCTCCTTGCAAGATATGGTGGAAAAGCTTTTTGCTGAGTGTAGAGCGGCAAGACACGCAGAAGACGCAGATACGCAGCTCTCCGAAGCTAAGTGCCGGTCCCGGGCTTCTTTCGGCACAAACCGCTCTCAGGAGCTCCCTGCGCTCGCCACAATGCTCTGTGTGCGAAGAAGCCGCTTCTTCGCCTCCGGGAGAATCGGCGAGCGGCAGCTTCCCAAAGGCGAAGATGCAAGCTGCAGCACGCAGGCACAGTGTGGGCAGCCTTCAGACTTAGAGAAAACAGTACTTTACCACTCTCCTGCCTTTTATATGGTTATTCTATTGGAAAAAAACGAGTTTTGGACAACTACCTTTCATTCTTGCCAAACTCTTTGCAGACCCCCGTGCAAGCTTTAGAACAAGATTTTGGATGTTTTCTTTCCTGGCAGAGTTTCTCCTTGCAAGATATGGTGGAAAAGCTTTTTGCTGAGTGTAGAGCGGCAAGACACGCAGAAGACGCAGATACGCAGCTCTCCGAAGCTAAGTGCCGGTCCCGGGCTTCTTTCGGCACAAACCGCTCTCAGGAGCTCCCTGCGCTCGCCACAATGCTCTGTGTGCGAAGAAGCCGCTTCTTCGCCTCCGGGAGAATCGGCGAGCGGCAGCTTCCCAAAGGCGAAGATGCAAGCTGCAGCACACAGGCACAGTGTGGGCAGCCTTCAGACTTAGAGAAAACAGTACTTTACCACTCTCCTGCCTTTTCCATGGTTATTCTATTGGAAAAGAACGAGTTTTGGACAACTACCTTTCATTCTTGCCAAACTCTTTGCAGACCCCCGTGCAAGCTTTAGAACAAGATTTTGGATGTTTTCTTTCCTGGCAGAGTTTCTCCTTGCAAGATATGGTGGAAAAGCTTTTTGCTGAGTGTAGAGCGGCAAGACACGCAGAAGACGCAGATACGCAGCTCTCCGAAGCTAAGTGCCGGTCCCGGGCTTCTTTCGGCACAAACCGCTCTCAGGAGCTCCCTGCGCTCGCCACAATGCTCTGTGTGCGAAGAAGCCGCTTCTTCGCCTCCGGGAGAATCGGCGAGCGGCAGCTTCCCAAAGGCGAAGATGCAAGCTGCAGCACGCAGGCACAGTGTGGGCAGCCTTCAGACTTAGAGAAAACAGTACTTTACCACTCTCCTGCCTTTTCCATGGTTATTCTATTGGAAAAGAACGAGTTTTGGACAACTACCTTTCATTCTTGCCAAACTCTTTGCAGACCCCCGTGCAAGCTTTAGAACAAGATTTTGGATGTTTTCTTTCCTGGCAGAGTTTCTCCTTGCAAGATATGGTGGAAAAGCTTTTTGCTGAGTGTAGAGCGGCAAGACACGCAGAAGACGCAGATACGCAGCTCTCCGAAGCTAAGTGCCGGTCCCGGGCTTCTTTCGGCACAAACCGCTCTCAGGAGCTCCCTGCGCTCGCCACAATGCTCTGTGTGCGAAGAAGCCGCTTCTTCGCCTCCGGGAGAATCGGCGAGCGGCAGCTTCCCAAAGGCGAAGATGCAAGCTGCAGCACGCAGGCACAGTGTGGGCAGCCTTCAGACTTAGAGAAAACAGTACTTTACCACTCTCCTGCCTTTTCCATGGTTATTCTATTGGAAAAGAACGAGTTTTGGACAACTACCTTTCATTCTTGCCAAACTCTTTGCAGACCTCCGTGCAAGCTTTAGAACAAGATTTTGGATGTTTTCTTTCCTGGCAGAGTTTCTCTTTGCAAGATATGGTGGAAAAGCTTTTTGCTGAGTGTAGAGCGGCAAGACACGCAGAAGACGCAGATACGCAGCTCTCCGAAGCTAAGTGCCGGTCCCGGGCTTCTTTCGGCACAAACCGCTCTCAGGAGCTCCCTGCGCTCGCCACAATGCTCTGTGTGCGAAGAAGCCGCTTCTTCGCCTCCGGGAGAATCGGCGAGCGGCAGCTTCCCAAAGGCGAAGATGCAAGCTGCAGCACGCAGGCACAGTGTGGGCAGCCTTCAGACTTCGAGAAAACAGTACTTTACCACTCTCCTGCCTTTTCCATGGTTATTCTATTGGAAAAGAACGAGTTTTGGACAACTACCTTTCATTCTTGCCAAACTCTTTGCAGACCCCCGTGCAAGCTTTAGAAGAAGATTTTGGATGTTTTCTTTCCTGGCAGAGTTTCTCCTTGCAAGATATGGTGGAAAAGCTTTTTGCTGAGTGTAGAGCGGCAAGACACGCAGAAGACGCAGATACGCAGCTCTCCGAAGCTAAGTGCCGGTCCCGGGCTTCTTTCGGCACAAACCGCTCTCAGGAGCTCCCTGCGCTCGCCACAATGCTCTGTGTGCGAAGAAGCCGCTTCTTCGCCTCCGGGAGAATCGGCGAGCGGCAGCTTCCCAAAGGCGAAGATGCAAGCTGCAGCACGCAGGCACAGTGTGGGCAGCCTTCAAACTTAGAGAAAACAGTACTTTACCACTCTCCTGCCTTTTCCATGGTTATTCTATTGGAAAAGAACGAGTTTTGGACAACTACCTTTCATTCTTGCCAAACTCTTTGCAGACCCCCGTGCAAGCTTTAGAAGAAGATTTTGGATGTTTTTCTTTCCTGGCAGAGTTTCTCCTTGCAAGATATGGTGGAAAAGCTTTTTGCTGAGTGTAGAGCGGCAAGACACGCAGAAGACGCAGATACGCAGCTCTCCGAAGCTAAGTGCCGGTCCCGGGCTTCTTTCGGCACAAACCGCTCTCAGGAGCTCCCTGCGCTCGCCACAATGCTCTGTGTGCGAAGAAGCCGCTTCTTCGCCTCGGGAGAATCGGCGAGCGGCAGCTTCCCAAAGGCGAAGATGGCAAGCTGCAGCACGCAGGCACAGTGTGGGCAGCCTTCAGACTTCGAGAAAACAGTACTTTACCACTCTCCTGCCTTTTCCATGGTTATTCTATTGGAAAAGAACGAGTTTTGGACAACTACCTTTCATTCTGCCAAACTCTTTGCAGACCCCCGTGCAAGCTTTAGAACAAGATTTTGGATGTTTTCTTTCCTGGCAGAGTTTCTCCTTGCAAGATATGGTGGAAAAGCTTTTGCTGAGTGTAGAGCGGCAAGACACGCAGAAGACGCAGATACGGCAGCTCTCCGAAGCTAAGTGCCGGTCCCGGGCTTCTTTCGGCACAAACCGCTCTCAGGAGCTCCCTGCGCTCGCCACAATGCTCTGTGTGCGAAGAAGCCGCTTCTTCGCCTCCTGGAGAATCGGCGAGCGGCAGCTTCCCAAAGGCGAAGATGCAAGCTGCAGCACGCAGGCACAGTGTGGGCAGCCTTCAAACTTAGAGAAAACAGTACTTTACCACTCTCCTGCCTTTTCCATGGTTATTCTATTGGAAAAGAACGAGTTTTGGACAACTACCTTTCATTCTTGCCAAACTCTTTGCAGACCCCCGTGCAAGCTTTAGAACAAGATTTTGGATGTTTTCTTTCCTGGCAGAGTTTCTCCTTGCAAGATATGGTGGAAAAGCTTTTTGCTGAGTGGTAGAGCGGCAAGACACGCAGAAGACGCAGATACGCAGCTCTCCGAAGCTAAGTGCCGGTCCCGGGCTTCTTTCGGCACAAACCGCTCTCAGGAGCTCCCTGCGCTCGCCACAATGCTCTGTGTGCGAAGAAGCCGCTTCTTCGCCTCCTGGAGAATCGGCGAGCGGCAGCTTCCCAAAGGCGAAGATGCAAGCTGCAGCACGCAGGCACAGTGTGGGCAGCCTTCAAACTTAGAAAAAACAGTACTTTACCACTCTCCTGCCTTTTCCATGGTTATTCTATTGGAAAAGAACGAGTTTTGGACAACTACCTTTCATTCTTGCCAAACTCTTTGCAGACCCCCGTGCAAGCTTTAGAACAAGATTTTGGATGTTTTCTTTCCTGGCAGAGTTTCTCCTTGCAAGATATG